>NC_133784.1:649436-676910 GCF_003597395.2 Chelonoidis abingdonii
AGTGAGATTTTTAAATTTAGTAAAAGCCTAAGATCCAGATGTATTTTCTTTCTTTTTGTTTTTAATCATATTTATCTATTTTAAGAACAGGATTGCATTTTTGGTGTCCTAAGAGGTTTGTGCACATGTTGTTTTTTAATTAGCTGGTGGTAACAGCTGATTTCTTTGTTTTCCTTTCTCAGCTCTTCCCCGGAAGGGGCTGGGGGCAAAAGGGCTTGAGGGTACCACACAGGAAGGAATTCCCAAGTGCGCCTTCCTGAGTTCCAAGGGGTTTTGCATTTGGGTGGTGGAAGCATCTACCCATCCAAGGTCAGAGAGAAGCTATAACCTTGGGAGTTTAATAGCAGCCTGGAATGGCCAGTATTAATTTTTAGAGTCCTTGCAGGCCCCACTGTCTGCACTCCAAGTGCCAGAGTGGGGAATCGGCCTTGACAGCGCCAGGCAGCCAAACCTGGTTCTCTCTTTGCAGAGTCTGCTTTCCTATTTCTGCTGCATGGGACATGCTGTTTGAGCAAAGCCAGCTGGTATGAGACAAATCAATTCCCCTGCCTTCAAAAGAGAAGCTCCTATTTGAGCTGGCACTGCCCTGTAACAGCTTCTGATAACAAGGCAGAAGCAGGCTGTGCTCAGACAAACTAACTGCTCCCATGTTAACTCTTCAGGCTGTCTGGTTTCAAGCTTTCACTGGGGCTGGAGCAGAGGCATAAAGGTTTTGAAGGGTGATTCTATAAAACTGGTGCTGAGATGTAATTATTTTGTTAGCTTATGCTGGAGATGAGCCCAAAGCAAAACCCCTCCAACCAAACAGCCTCCTACTGCTTCCCAAATTCCACAGCAGTTTGCAGTGCTGACCCACCTGTATTGATATGGTTTGGGTGGTTTATAATAGAGTGTATGTCGTGCCTTGTGTGGGTATTTGCTCCCACAGCTTGTCTGGGGCAGAATTCTCATGGCTTAGTGGTCAGTGTGCAAGACTGGGACTGATAACTAAGAACCCCTGAGTTTAATCCCAGCACTTAGCTTCTTGCAAATGATTTTAAGTAGCAGCAGAACTTTCCTGGATCTGCAAAGAACATTTGATCCGGGTTCATTATTACAACTCTCCATTGCTTATACTGCACCGCAGACATGGAGGTGTCTACACCGACCAAGCCACTCATGGTCCCTGCCCTGATTCTTACAATCGAAGGGGCTGATACTGCTGGCATCCTGTTCTCAGAACTCCCACTGACTTTCATGGAAGCACCCAGCCTGCGGAAAGCTCGGCTCAGACTCTCATTCCTGGAAAAGGGCTGGAACTCCTGAATCTAAATGCTGTAGAGGGAAGGACCAGAAGCAAAAGCTCAGAACCAAACAGCCCTAGATTGTGGGAGGCTGGAAGGCTGTCCAGAATCTTCACCTGGAGCTAATTTTTCAGTTGCAGTATCTATAACAAACACTGAATCCTGAACTTGGGGATCTGGGTACAGATTTGACACTTTAATTCTAATCGGCTGTCCACCCCTGGCCATCGGGGTCTCCCCCAGAGGGAACAGTCTGAGAGGGGCTTTTTGTTGTTGTGAAGCCTTATGCTTATACAACCGAGAAGGAATTTGCTTCCTAATAAAAGCAATCTCAATGACTTAAATTAACCAGTGTCTGGCTGCCCACTGCCACCTATGGCCTGAGCAAAGGCAGCGGGTGGGAGAGGTCACAAGCCATGGTCTAAGCTAGTTCTTGGCTCTCTGAACGTTTCATGAATGAGGAACGTGTATCCCATTATTCTATGGGACAAACTTAACGGGAACCAGCAACCCCATTGAAATATTGCACGTCGCACCTGGCCAGGTACTTGCAAGGGATGGTCAGCAAGAGCAAAAGATAAAAGTTCTCTGGCTTTTCATCTCTCACTAACAGCACCATGTCAGGGTGGGCTGTAGGGCTGCCGAGGTTGGAGGGGACGCGTTATGATGTTGTGTGAAGATGGAGATGGATAGCCAGTGCTTAATCTTAATGAGGGCTAATTTATAGAGATGAGTCACTCTCAGGGAAAGTGTTCCTCCGCCAGATGCCGAGATTTCCCTCTCCTAAGTTCCATGCTCATTGAAAGAGCAGCAGCTTCCTGTATAGCAAGAATAGAACCAGCTGGGAATTTTGGGGGGAAATGTTTTCTTGTTGGAAAATGATGATTTATCAAAATCTAAACTTTTCATGTGACTGTATCAGCCTCGATGGAACTTCCATTGGGAAGGTTTCCAGGTCCAGGATGGAATTTCTGGACAAAGCCAAAGAGAGAGACTCCAGTTGTTAGAACACTCATCTGGGGCCTGGGAGCCAGATGACGTCCCTGGTCTGAATCAAGCCGAAGGGTGTCCAGTTAGGGGCGCAAAAGTTTTGGCCCAGGTGACCTACCTATGGTCATGCAGAGAGTCTGTGACAGAGCTAAGATTACAGCCAAGGAGGACCTCAGGCCTCTGTTCTATCCACTGGAGTACACTGTTTCCCTGATCGATGTAAATGGTTTACATGCGTCAAGAACTGAGGGTAGGCAGATGCTCTGTTGTCAGATTGGAAGCTAAGGGCCAGTGAACCACCTGCAGAAGGTTAAATTCAGGGTCTAACCACGAAGACCAGGGAACCATTCCCAGAGCCCCAGCAGCTTCTTATCACACTGTGGGGTTTCTTCAGGGAATGGAGCAAACGCCTAACCAAGCCATTTGCCTAATGCGAGGTTTAATCAGCTCTTTCTCTTCTTCAGCTGAGCTACCTAGAGTCATGGGAGAGGGTTGGGCTGGTGGAAGCAAGTTCTGAAGCTGGTTGGGCACCTCTGAAGAACATTCCCCTTCCAACGTTTTATGCCTCTCCTTTAAACCATCTCCCCGCCTCAAAGCTTAAGCGAACACACTTCCGGCCAAGGAGGGAGAGTTCTGTTGATCTAGCCCCTCCTTGGCTGGGAAGGTATCAGCTTATTGTGAGAAGCTTTGAGGAAGGAAACAAGTTAAAGGATGTGAGTTAAATGTTACAAAGGGGAAATTCTTTGGAGGTTCTGATTAAACTTGGGCCTGAACCCATGATCCCACATCACAGCAGCCCAAACTCTCTGACAGTTCGAGTGCCAACCTGGAGCCAAACAGTGTGGATCTGGCCCTTCTCCAGTGCTGACTGGCTAGTGGAGGGTCCCATGCGGGGAGGGAGAAGGCCGGGTAATGGGGAGCATACCCTTGCATTAGGAAACAGAGAACCTAGCTCAACCAATCCACGTATCAAGCAGCAGTGCCAATACCACTCAGTTTTGGTTGGGTTCTTTTGCTCACAGTGGGGGCTCCTCAAATTCTGGGATGGCGCTCGGATGTAGTTGCCAACCTCCATCCTCCCTCTGCCACAGCCTGAATGACTCTCCTTTTTCCCCAGTATCCATCTATTTATATGCCAGTAGTGTGCTGGTCTGTGTCCCTGCTCCCGTGAGAAGTAATGGGGGAAGCACAACTTACATGCGACTCCACACTTACCTAACGTCAACTGAGTGACGTACGCAATGACTTCGACACCAGGCTTCAGCTCAAACTGGACCAGGTTCTGGTTGAGAGCATTAAAGAGTAGTTCAACAACCTGGTGAACCAATCGGAGATATGTGGGGTCAAAACGGACAACAGTATCAGCACCACAGAACCTCTTGAGACACATGCAGTCTCTGAAGGCTAAAACCTAACCCATCCCATAGCAGGGAGAGTGGCAGGGGGCATTTGCAGGAACTCAGTGTTATTCCATGTGATTCTCCCAGCAGGAGAAGTGGAATTTTAAGACCCCAGGAGTGTGCTATGATGTTTTTACTGGAAGGGAAACGAAGAACCATAGAGCCCCAGAGTTTAAGACCAGAAGGGAACTCCAGACCATCAAATCTGCCCTCCTATATATCAAAAGAAAGCTAGACTTGGGTAGGAAGAAAATCCTTTGGGATCCCCCTCATTTTCTCCCAATCAACACTCTTGGGGCCTGATCCAGTGCCCAATGGAGTCACTGGGAACCTTCTAATTGAGCTCAATGGAGGTTGGATCAGACTATGGGTCATTAGACCAGAGGGCCAGCCTGGAGCCTCTCCTTTCCCCTCTGTTTCCAGGCCCCGCAGCTCCTGTTAAAGAAGGGCTGGGATCTAGTCCTGAAGGCTGTTTAACTCCCAACCCACTCCCTCTGCTCAAATGATGGGGGGCCCTGGAGTACAGGCTCCTTCTGGGCTGGCAGTCCAGCATGCTGCAGTGACATTTGCATGGTAGTGTCACAGATCACTGTGTTGCAGTGGAAGCAGAACTCACAGAAACTCGGGATCTTTGCAGCATTGCATGTGGCCCTACCCTCTAGGATAAAATTGAGCCGAAATCAGGAGGATCCCCACACACGGCTTTCCAAACACACCTTCATGCATCCCTTAGGCACACTGACTACACACTTAAGAGACTGACCTTGCTGGCTTTCAGTCGGCCACTGTCATCTCAAGGGGATGACTTTGCTCAGCAGGTAACAAGAGCTTCTAAAGATTCTCTGTGGTCCCCCAAATTTCTTAATACCTTGTTGCCGCAGAGCGAGCAAGTGAGCTGTGGGATGCCCCCCACAAAGCTTGTGCTGTGTATCCTGTACACCAGCAGTGCACCGGAGAATACTAGCCAGAGCTAAGCTGCTTTCTCCTGCAGCATTTCACTCTGCGTGTTTTTGTAGAGCTGATTTAATCACTTAGTAATCCTGGCGTGAAAGCTTCAGCAGCCTGGTGCTGCTGTTTCTAACTCTCCTCTTGCCTGAACATCGCAGTCCCTATTCATCACCGTAATTACCTATTTATCTAAATGGATGGATATTGTAACTTCCAAATACAGTTTGCATGCGCTGATCGCTATTGCAGAATAAAGAGGTCTCGTACCAGCGATACGGAAATGGAAGAGCCTGATTTATTTTTAGTGAGCCTCAGTATATTATCTCATCGCTTTGCCCTCTCTCCTTCCATTACTGTCAGGTATGTAGGGTATTGTCCTCAGGCCACGATGGACAGGGTACGACCGGGTTGGGAGGCACTACTGTAACAGGGTCTCGCCACTGGGGGTGCTATGGCATGAAAAAGGTTACATAGCTCAGCATCCTTAGTATCTCTCAATAAGCTATTGGGAAAGCCATAGACTCCCTGTCTGAACGTGCGATAGGCTTTAGCCCAATAGCTGCAGCTGAACAACAGCACTTCTTTTAGAGAAACGTAAAAGCCCCAGGAGTATTCTGCATGCAGTGTGTGTCCTGAGCTTAGCTGCATTCCGTGCTGTGACCCCTGCTGCTACCTGCTCCAGATCGCCTTCATGGCCTTTCCTCCTCTCCGTCGTGTTTTTGTGGGGTAGTATGAAGAGCTCAGCGGAGGTGGGCAGGCCAGGAAATACTGCCACCAAAATCTGCTCATCAGGGATGCCAGTCACCTAGGAAGAAGAGTGAGCAGTGGCATTAGAAGGTCACTCGGTGCCTTTGGTCCTGCTCTCTGTTCTTTCATCCTGTTTCCTTCAGAAGAGCTAATTAAGTGGTGAACAGCGAGCTCCTACCCACTGTCTGGGGGCTCAGGTTCTCTTATAGGTGACGTAGCTCTAGTGAGCTGCTATGTCCACTTAGTAGGGCCTGTTACAGAAGCTCTTGTATAGAACCACTCTTTCTCCTTAACCTTTAGAGCTAAGGATTGGCCTGACCGTACCCAGAGATCCAAAGAACCCAACTTCTGTGAGGTTTAAATACAGACCAACAGTATATCCACATTTTTGCACATCTCCTATCTTTATAAAAGGCTGACTCAAAACCCCAGATCCAAGCAGCCCTGTTTCAGCACACCCACTGCTGCGCACACAACTGATGGTACCTGAAAAGGAGGGTATGAACCCATTATGCACCTACAGATCAGGTTTCTGGTCACCCAGCTGCCTAATTTTCATGCACAGATGGCTGTCTAGTTGTGTCAGCTGGGTACTCCCTCACTTCTGCAGTGGCACGAGCATAGCTCAGAGGTTGTAGCTGAATATTTGGTCCCAACAGGACACAGTGACAAGTATTCTTAGATTACGTCTATTTTACTTTGCGCCTTCCAGTGCTTGCAATACTAGAAAAAAAATCAACTGGTCTTTTTTGCAAAGTGACTCTGAATTTGGTAAAGGGGTAAAATATTCCTGTTTCGTCAAATGAACCATGTTTTCTCACACTGTGAAAATTAAATTGCTGAAATTCCACCAACTGCGAATTTTCCGTGTAGTTTTGCTGCCTGTGAGAAATGGCAAATAGGAATGTTACAATGTAAAAAAAAAATCACTTTCTGTTCCCAAGAACAGCAGAAAATAAACATGAAGCAAAAGCACATGACGTTTCTCTTGCTTCGAGCCCATTACAATCAGGAATTTTTGCTTTGATCCATCACCTAATGAGACATAAAAACAGACTTCCTGGCTGCCTGATAGCATTCATTATTCCATGCCACTTTTATTGTGTTTTGCAAGAATTCATGAGCCTTCACTCAGAATGTTCTGGTAAAATCCAAATGATGGTTAGTTACACTCTGTCTCAATAAAGTCCCTCCCCCTCCTGCTGTCTTAATAGGATGAGATATTTTTCACTTCCTGTCTCAAACAGTTGTGTAGTGTTGATATGTGCTCCACTCCACAGGAGGTTAAGTTTCAGATGAAAAGACATCTCTCTCATTCCAATACAGATACATAGATTAGATTATATTAGATCTTTTGACCTAGCACTGATATGCAGCTTCCTATGGAGTGAAACACAACAGCACATAGCAAGACTATACAACTGTGTGGGACTTGCTGTGATAGCTGGGCCTACCAATTTACCCTAACTATGAGCTCAGCTGTAAAAGTGAGTGTAAGTTCATAAAGTGTCACAAGAACCTATAACAACAAATGTTATGGGGAACATGTGCAAAGGCAAGACAGACTGAATTAGTCCGAATTCAAAGGCCTACTTACGTAACCCAAGGATTGTGCTAAGATCACGCTTGGTAAACAAGAAAAGTGTTCAGTCAGGAATCAGTGAACCAACATTGGTATGTTGGAAATTAGGCCTAATAAATGGAAAAAATAACTAGGGGATGGGACTATTCCACCCACCACTTCCCTTTGGTGTCCTCAAAAATTGGCTACTGGAGCAAGCTTTGCCATCATGGCTGCCACCCCCACTGTCCCCTGGGACCGTGGGCCTTCATCATCCTGAGAGACGTCCTAACCAGACCAGGACAGAGAGAGGGGCCCAGATGATCACCTCCACCCACTCCAGCTGAATCGTAAACACCACCTAAAATGTGCCCTACCTCCCCATGTGTCCTTTTCCTTGCCTATCTCATCTCTTCCCTTTCCTATCTCTCTCCGTCTTTCTTCTCACTAATAAGAGTCTGGTTTAGCCCACCAACAGTGCATATTTTGCAACACTGCTGTAAGCTTGTGACAAGAAAGAATCCACCCCAGAGACAAAAGCTGCATTTTCTATCTTTGGTGTTCTTTGCTCTCCCACTTTTGTGAGTGTTTTTCTTGTTTCATCTTCTAGGAAATGGGATCGGACTTTAAGAACAACAGCTTCAGACCATCTCAACTATCTTCTTTTTCCCTCCAAAGGACAGTTACTACCCTCTTTAATACCAAGAGACTGTCAGACATGGGCTTTTTCCTTTCTAAAGACTCTCTCCCAGTGAAGGAAAAGAGAGCCAGGGACACTGTTAAAATAACAGCCTTATTTAATACTTCACGTTTCAAATGCTTTGAACTGTTTTTCCTTCTTTTCTGTATCTTCAATAAAAGGTGAAAAGGTTTTTTAATGGTGTGTTTGCCAAGCAGCTTGAGGTCTCTGTGTGCCAATCCCTGAACCCTGTTTAAAATCATTTCATGTTGGACAGCGTCTGGGTTATGATAACATCTTTGATTCTTTGGGCCCGTATATCCCACCTAAATGAATACAACAGACAGGAAATAAGGAATATCTTATTCTATTAGTCACTTTACAAATATATTGGGTTTGTAAAGCGCTTTGGGATACTCAAGGTTGAGAAATGCTAGAGAAACGTTAATAGTAGTAATTATGTTGCGTACAAATCCCCTAATGCATTTTGTTTTACAATTGCTCAGCACATTAACAGGCTGCTGGTGACAACTCCAGAACGATGGCTTCATTATGGCTGTTCTCTGCCATCCTTTTCTTTTCTTTTTTTTGTTGATGTTGCTATTCCACTATGAAACTCTCTGCATTTTAATTGCCTTTCCATTGTTGGGGAAGGAGAATGGGAACTGGGCACTCACCTGCACTAGAGCTCGCTTGATCACTTTGCTAATGTCTTGTCTCCACTCGGGGATGTCAGGATTGTGGTAATCCAGATTAGGGGAAAACGACAAGAGCTGAGACTGGAAATACTCTGCAGATATAGAGAGAATAATAATAATACTTGGGCAGTACATAGGGCCTGATCCTATGCCCGTGGAAGTCAGTAAAAGACTCCCATTGTCATCAATGGCTTTGGATTAGGAGCACAGTTCCTTTTGTCAGAGGATCTTACAGCCAAAGAGAGAGACCAACGCACTGCTGGACAGAGATACACAGACAAAACAACACACTGCACTTCTACAGGGCCTTTCATTCCAGTAGCGTCCCATTGCACTTCACAGAGGAAAGGGAGAAGAAAAGAAAGGAGAAAAGAAAGCGATACGAGAGGGGAGTACATGCTCCCTTCATCGTGCTTTGGGTTTGCGGTTTGAACATCTAGCCTTCTGGCCTGCTGCTTGCAAAGCGGCCGCCCGGTAAGTAAAGCAGGGTCAGGATGAAATTTGGAGCCAGTGCCTCAAAATGGGTTTGTTCGCTTGCATGTGCTCCACAGAGCAAACATGGACTGTCAGGAATGCTTTTTTCCAAAAGCAGCCATTATCTGTTTCTTCTCCTGGAACGTTGCCAGGAATGGTTACTACCCCCGTAAATCAGGCACCAATAGTGCTAATGACACACAAATCTAGGGAAGGCTAGTCACAAGATGCTCCAAATTACTTCCTAATAAATTGATAGCTAGGGTGGGGGCGTCCCAGGCTGGTTTCAGTGACAGGCTTTTTTTAAAGTACCCAAGCCCAGGCAGGTCCTCTAGTCTGCACTCTAACGCCCCCTGCCCCCACTGTTGGCACAAGCACCTGCCTCTGGACCTGCCTCCCCGTATCTCTCTGACTCATCCTCTCTTTTCAAGTCTCATCTAATGTGTATTGCTACTTCCTGGCCCACGACCCCCTAATGTCTCCCTCACTCTGCTGTCATGTGGCTCTGTAGTTCTAATGCAGCACCACAAAGTCTAACAAGATGCACTGGGAAGTCTCAGCCTATAAGGCCTTGAATTCGGCTTTCCACAGCCAATAGCAGAGGTCTCTCAGTTGCACAATGTACTGACTCCCTGTACGTGTTTGGACTTGGGGCCTTCACCGTCACAGCCTAGATGTCTACCACTTGAGCTAATGGGATAACTCTATAAGGTGGTAGCAGCAGTAGGTTGTTATTCTCTAGAGGACCAGCCACTGCTGGAGGACACAACCCAAGCACTTCCAGTATGTTGGGGAGTCAGATTTCCACCACACCTAGTGCTTGTGCCCCTGAGGCCGGCTTTGGACAATCCACTAGCCATGCTGCAAGGCATTCCTCAGTGTGAATTTTGAGTGGGCTATTTTGTTTTCTTTTGAGGTTTTGGTTTCCAGGTTGGCTTGTTG
Organism: Chelonoidis abingdonii; assembly: GCF_003597395.2. Classification (NCBI taxonomy): domain Eukaryota; kingdom Metazoa; phylum Chordata; order Testudines; family Testudinidae; genus Chelonoidis; species Chelonoidis abingdonii. The sequence continues at coordinate 659,159 of NC_133784.1, forward strand.
ACTCTGGGCATTTCAGACCCGAGTTCTTATGGAGGGTGGGATGGATCTGAGCCATTATGATGTCTGGAGGTTTCAATAATTAGCATACAGAACCAAGGTGGAGCAGACAACATTAAACATAAACTCTTTCTGGAGCAAGGACTTCTGGGGCATTTTGTGATTCATGTGTGTACTGTGAGAGCACCATGAACCCCTGAGCTCTGGTCAGCAACTCTAGGAACTGCCACAATACAAATAAAGAATGTCAGTAATAATTTCCCAGGGTGGTCTCAAGACTTGGACATGGACTGAGACTTGGAAGACCTGTATTGTATTCCTTGCTCTGCCACTGGACTGCTGGGTGACCTTGGGCAAGTCATGTCCCTGTTCTGTGCCTCAGTTTACCCATTGGTAAAATGGGGACAATTATATTGAACTTCTCTGTAAAATGCTTTGAGATGTACAGAAGCAAAGCCTACAGAAGAGCTAGGTATTGCAATATGCAGGTAAAATTAACTTGACAATAGCATCAATGAGGAATGCCACAGATGGTGCCATAAAAACCACAGGTCTTGTCATGCTTTTAATGGCAAGGGCTGTCCTTTCTTTTTAGGCGCCACAGCATTATTAAATAAAAACACACATGATAGAAAAACTAAAAGGCAAACAAAGATCAGGCCTGAACTACAAACCTCGGTATGACTACGTTGCTCATGGGCGTGAAAAATCCACACCCCTGAGAGACGCAGTTATACCGACCTAAGCTCTGGTCTAGACAGCACTCTGCTGACAGGAGGGCATCTCCTACTGATATAGCAGCATCTTCTCTAAAGTGCTACAGTGGTGCAGCTTTTCAAGTGTAGAGCTGGCCAAAGTGAAACCGACTTTTGTATGGTGAACTCAACCCAGCCTCCAACCAAGTCTTCTGTGCTTCACCCTTCACCAATGCACATAGTGTAGCATTTCCAACCGTTCATCCAGAAACAGACAGCAGGTGCATACATGACATCTTCCGCCTTGGCCACATACCAGGGATCAAACTGGACATCTCCAGCACTAAATGCATGAGCTAGTCCAGCTTGACTTTAAGAGCTCCACTTTGCTACAAAGACTCAGATCCTTTGTGTATTGGGCACAGAGGGGCACCTCTAACATATCCTCCCCAGTGGGTTACAGATACTTAACACATATTCAAGCTCTGTTGGATACATCTCCTGAAGAAACTTATTGTCCAGTTCCCAAGATAATGATTTCCCTGAAATTTACAGTGCCTCTGACCACACTTGAAACAAGGCTGATTAAATACAGATTTACTTACATGGGCTAATAGTAACAGTGTGCTATTAAATCATGTTAGCAGATTATTAAAATCCACTGCATTTCCACAGCTCCATAGCTGATAAATACATATTTATCTGGTTGTTAAATCTCAACAGCTAGCTTTCTAGTAGCCACATGAGCATTTATTTAACACATAATCACTGGAACGAGACAAACATTCAATGCAACCTCCATCATCTCACGCGCACATATTTCAAAAACTTGCTATCCAAGCAGGGCCACATTCCTGACGTTAGCTGGGGAGAACTGGATAATGAAAACAGAGGGTGGCACAGGGAGAGAATTCTATGATGTCCTGGGGGTATCCCCTCCATATTCCTGACCAGAACTCTGGAATGGCCCCGCTGTGAATCCAGTCCAGGATTTGTATTGTGCCCAGTGCAGGCAGGAACTGCGGAGGTTTGTAAGTGCTGTGTGGATGCCGATGCAGTACAGCTATGAGCTAGAAAGCTCATAGTTATGTATCTTACTGTGAAGTCCTAGGTGCAGATCCTCAAAGGTATTAAGGCGCTGAACTCCCATTGATGTCAAATACCGCCTTGATTACAATGGGAGTTAGAGGATCTGGACCTCAGTGCCTTGGTTTTTTGAAGTTCCCAGTAACCTGGGAAATAACAGAGTCCAGGGCAGAGTCCCAGACCCAGAGAAAATTATGATTTAACTAAAGAGCTTTGCTAGATGGATTTTGTTAAGGTGCTTTAGCCAAATCTCTCCCTCTTGGGATCCTCCCTCAATAAAACCTGCTCTCTGGTCTCCTCTGCAATTGGGGCAGCTGGCCAACAGGCCCTAGAGTCAGAGGATCCTCCAAACACATCAAGCCCTGATAATCCAGGACGCTGTCCCTGGGGTAATCAGGTTTGTCCTATACTGAGATTCAATAGGGAAGCCACTGCCTGCTTTCTTCTGCTGGACTCTGGAAGACCCTTGTGTTCTGCTTGCCCCCTGCTTGAGCTTTGCTTGCAATCGGTGGAGCATACCATGCACGGCGATGTCCTTGGTGTCCTGGAGGAGGGCACTCCCAGCGGAGACCTGCACCGTGATGGTGTTCGTCCCCTCGGTGACGAAGGTGTAGGAGACACTGCTTTCCAGGGTGATGAGGGGCTGCAAAAGCCAAACACAAGCAATGATGACAGAACCCCATTCTAGGACTGGGATTATAGTATCTTCTTGGACTCACAGAAATGACACATGGAACTGGCCTATGGGGCCATTTTATCCATCCCACCACCAGCTAATACAGCACTGCTCCTCAGGGCTTTCTGCATTTATACAGGACTAAAGTCACGACCCTTCCCAAACTTCCCCTATGGAGACTCTCCTGCAGCCAGGTATGTCTCTGACTACTGCAAATGCTTCCTGAAATTTGGCCTAAAAGGTTCCTTTTGCTGAACTGCATCCCTTCCTCTAGTTATACCCAAGTAGAGCACAATGAGCAACTCCACAGTATTTGCAGAATGCAGTATTCCTCCGTCCCGCCCCACAGCTCTAGGTTAGCCAAGCTATATACAGAGATTGCCTTGAATGAGAGTTTGGAGCCAGGTTGGACTCCCCCACACACGCACACAATTTGGATGCCATACCTCCCCCGAAGTGTCCAGACCCAAGCTATGGCAGTCATGCCTAACTCAAGCTAGATGTTTAACGCTGCCTCTCTATCTCAGTAGCGCTGTGGCCCTCATCGCTGGCTTCTCTGAGGACTTGACATTAATATGTGGATCATCACAGCATCCCTGCGAGGGAATGAGGGTGGTGCAGTTGCTGGAGTGCAGTAGTGGGGCACAGGAGACCTGCATTCTACTCCCAGCTCTGCTAGTTGGTGACCTTGGGCAGGCTGCTTTGCCTCTGTGCCTCAGTTTTCCCATTCTGTAAAATGGGAATAATGACACTGACTCAGAGACCGAATGAGTCTGGTCACACTAGCCCTATAGTGCTTACGAATAGTGAGCTATAAGTCACTACATAGAAGCAGAAGAACAAGGTGCTTCTAAACTACAGGGAACATTAGCAATTGTTCTACAGGTTACCAGCCATGATTCCATCCCAAAATAACAGCAGCCAACGTTGTCTTCAAAACTGCCTTTTTCTTGCGTGTGCCTGTGCTGGATGTTGTATTATTAAGGCTCGTTTCATCTGCATCATGGAGTTTTAACATTCAGCCAATTCCTTCAATTTAATTCAAGCGCCAAGGCTTGGGAACGAACTCTAAATTAAATCAAGTCATTTAAGGTTCATTTGCACAATTGTATCAGACAGCCGGACACATTTATTAAACTGAACCTGTGTTAAGCCAAGCAAACTGATCTTTGGTCATATTGCAAACGCAGCAGACCAGCAATTCACTACAGTGGCTGTGTGTGTGTGCGCGCACACGCTTAATATGGAGGGGCTCTTTAAAGAATGGGGTTGAGTGCAGGGCAAAGTTTGCTGTGCAATGATGAGATTGCAAAGCTGCATACGAGGTGTTTGGTGCTGTGATATCTAGTGGCCTAGATTCACTCTTAGATCTAGTGGAGGGTGGCTGCGGAGGCAGAAATGGCTACACCTTCCCCTCTTCTCCAGTGGAAGGAGACTTGAAATGGCGAGTGGCTTGAGCAGGGAAGGGATGTGCGAGTTCTCAGCTGCCTTTGTGAGCACAGGGGTGTCTCTGGAACTCTGGTGACATCCTAGCGAAATCCCCAGGTAGCACTGCCTGTCCTTCCTCAGCTTTCACCCCCAGAGCCCACAGCAAGCAGCTGGTATAAATGCTCCCCTCTCTACGACAGCTGGCGTGTATCCCAGATGCAGCACGCAGCTGTACTCTGAGCCGATTTGTTCCTAAGAAAAGCAGCCTTTTGCCTTGAATTAGTGGCGGATCCCTGACCCACGACTGTGCACATTAAACAAAGATTGGAGCCAGATCCCATATGCCTCGTGACATGACTTAGTGAAACCCACACACCTCCTGGGTGTGGTGTTCTGCCCCATCTAGTGGCACCAAGACACTTGAGAGAGAGAGAGAGAAAAGGAGTCAGCTTAACAGCCAGCTGGTTGTTAGCTCACACAGTAGATGGTCCTGCACTAAGTTCACGAGGTCCCAGGTTCAAGCCTGCCTGCTGATGACTGGGGGGGGTGTCAGTGTTACATTAGCATGAGACAGAGGCTGCAGGCAGGAGGTGTTTTACCCAGAGAGTGCAGCAGGAGCTTGGAGCCACCATGGCTGTGGTGCTGCAGCAGAGCCAAAGGGTGGCACCATGTGGCAATTGCCATATGGGCTCAGCAATGCAAAATGGCTTGTGCTGCTTCTCTCTTGGTAGGATCCAGAGACGGCTGCTCAAGCTTGAATATCCATGGAGCTAGATGGGGTTGGTGCTGCAGAGGAGCTAAACTCCGTGCACCCCTTGCCTGAGAGCCCCTTCCCCTGCAAAGGTTGCTAAAGAAGTGGCGATACTGCTACAGAGGGGGCATATTCCCCCTTCTGAAGAGAGGGGCCCCAAGCTGTGATCCCAGGAAGAAATGGATGGTAATGGGGCAGCTACCCCCCAGAACCTCCTGCTGGGAGTCTGTCCTTCTCCATAGGCCTGGTGGCTTCCCCCCTGCTGACTCCAGCCCTGGAGGAGTCTTGCACAGCCTCTGAAGTCTCTCTACAATCTCCTGGTGCTCTTTGTAGGGCCATCGCCCTGATCTCTGCCAGGTGTGCCTCATTCTGTCATCTGAATTGGCTAGCTCCAGCCCCTACCTAATGGTTGAGCCACCCTGGTACAAGGACACAGAGAAAAAAATGAGTCATCCTTATAAAACATTCACCATTTCCATAGGAAGAGTCAGAAAATACATCATTCCTCAACACAAAAATCCACTGTGCAACTGTGATCAGTTGTTTGCATTCCCCCCTGTAGCACCCTATTATTACCTCTGTAGCTGTTGTCACGCAAGACCTAAACAAACACACAGGGGCTGTGTGAAGGCTGCAATTATCCGAGTCACCCCTCTGCACTCAGAGTGACCTGCTAATTTACTATCACATGCCAGAGTTTGGGAGAGAGGGTGGGTGCCCATGCAGCATCTCTGTATTGCCTTTGCCATCTGTAACCGAGTGCTGAGAAGCCACAGGACACAACTCTGGGGCACGAGTGTATTTGTAACATATCTTGCTTCCAGGGTGAGCACTAGGCAACAAGAGGTCCGTGGCAATGGATTAAAGTCTATGGGCAATTCTGGATCCCTGGGTTGACATAGATGAAAGTGACACAAAATGAAACCTTCTCCAGAAAGCCAACTCCACTTTCGTTAACAGAATCTGATGAGACTAGAAAGATGACTAATCACTTTGCTGTATTACTAGCATTAACTATTTTTACTCCACGCACGTCTAAAGCATCCCTCACCATGGCATCTATATTGGCTTATACTGTCCATAGGTTTGAGGTTACACTGAACGGCCCAGGATTCCACTGGAAACCAGTCACTTACAGATCTGAGACTCTGCAAACAAATTGCAGAACTGTTAGAGCTGAGAAGAGATTTGCAGCCACTTAACTCCACGTTCCCATCCTTATCTTATTTTTAAAGGCTCAAATGTTCATACCCCATTCTTAACATGACCTCCAGTTTTGTGGGCACAAATGACCGCAGGCACAATTTGCCACCTGCAATTTATACTGCTTTGATGTCTAAGGCTATGTCTTCCCAGCAAAAATAGATGTATCTTTACATCAAGATAGCTAACTTGAGTGCTTGCCTTGATGTAGTTAGTCAAGACCGACCTAAGTTGGGGACTACAGTTATCTCAAAGTAAAAACCACACCTTTTTTGCCATGAAAACACAGGCTTAGTTCATAGACTATCACAGTTGGAAGTCATTTAGTCCAACCCCCTGGTCAAGGCAGGACCAATCCCCAGACAGATTTTTGTCCTAGGTCCATAAGTGGCTCCCTCAAGGATTGAACTCACAACACTGGGTTTAGTAGGCCAATGCTCAAACCACTGAGCTATCTCTCCCCAACCCTGGTGTAAAATAGGGATGTAGACATTGAAGTGACCAAAAACACCCTCACAAAACTAGCAACCACATTACTTCCCTTTGCAATTTACATCTGCATAAATGGAGGGCAGTGTCTGAAACTGTAGCCCACAGGTCTCTCAAACAATGGAACTTGCATTAAAGAGCATCTCCAGTAGGCAGTCTCCTGATTTATTCCTTTAGAAACATCTCCAAAACTTCCAGTGGAATTCATTTCAACTTTTCATAAAGAGATCCTTTGTAGTAGGCAACTGAGTTTTGCCAATCCTTTTGCTTAAGAGAGCTTTCATTTTTATATTTAATGTGTGCTCATGGCCCTGAACAATAGGCATGGTCAGGCAGGAGCAATTCATTGGGAGCCTTGCTTGAATTTCTAGACAGCGATAGTTATTTGAACATCAGCAGCTTTAAAGTACTGTGTTGGAATCGAGCATTATACACTGTATACTGGTATATAATGGAAACACCAATGGTTACTTGAACACCCACAGAAGTTAAATGCTGTGTTGAAACCCAGCATTATCCAGTATATAGTGGTATACAATTTCCTTAAGTTGCAAGCAAACTCAGGTAGTAACAATGGTCTGCCAAGCACAATAATAAGCAGCGGCAAAAATGTAATGACTCCTGCAACACCACCACAAGGGGGAAAATAAATCACAATGGGCAAAGTTCAGACAACGAACAAACCTTTTTAGGTCCAGGGAACTCAGCAAGAGCAGCGTGTTTTCATTGCTGCTCAAACAATATTCTGCCCTGCCAAGCCACTGAGGTAAGTACAATATGATAAAAAGGGACCGTACCTTGGTGCTGTTACCAAACCACCAGAAGTAGGTAAGGGTGCCCGACTGACTTGGCCACACCACTGCAGTAAGGTTGACTTCCTTATTCCTAATGGCAACGAAGGGTACGTTCAGATGGACATGCTCCACTGGACCTGTGGGAGGTGATCTCATTATTACAGGCATCTCAGTAAGTCCTCCTTACACAACGTTCTACAATGACGCAAAGCAAAACTCTCTCCCCTTTTTGAAGTCAACCGAGTTCCACCAGTATAAATTTGATGCAATGGAGGAGAGACTCAAACTCTTAGAAGTTTACTTAATGAGAGACGATGATACCAGATTAACAGTCCTGGAGACTCCAATTCTTTGTTGAGCTTTTATAGGGTTGCATCATAGGAGGCAGGTGTGCAAGCTTCCCGTACGTGGCTCAACCACTGTGTCTCAGATTTGGAACTGGGATGCACAAGCTGTTAGGGTTTTACAGGATGATTTAGATTCTCTGCTCATTCAAACCTTGGCCTGTTGGAGCCAGCTAGAATGATGCTTTTTATAACGCAGACATCTGTCTGCTAGGAACCAGACTGAAACCCACCAACTCATTGCACAGATCACCAAACAACTCTCAGATAGCTATGGATTTCAATCTCACCAGCTAAGCTGGGTCCTCTAGGTGAAAGGGCCCATAACCCATTACCAAACCTCCAAGCCATGTTGGATGGACAAATTCCCCCCCTTGATTAAACCAACCTACATAGCAGGGATGGACAAAATCAGTCTAGCTAGGGTTTTATATGGTAGTTCATCATCATTCTATCTGAGCACCAAGACACATCAGAAAGGACCCTCCAGCCGCTCTTTAAACTGAAAACAGTCCTCTTGCTTCGTGATTTGAACCCAAACCCCCAAACATTTTCAATATTATTAATAATATTCCTGTAGTGACCAATATCCACAGTTATTCTGCTAGGTGCTTCACAAACAGAACAGAAAGATGATCCTGCCCCAAAGAGTTTACAATCTAATACATGAGAAGAGGTAACAGGTGGCTACAGGCCGACAGGCAGAGGAGGACAAGAAAACTATTACTTTCTATTACTTTTTCTCTAGGACTGGAAGGGACCTCGAGAGGTCATCGAGTCCAGTCCCCTGCCCTCATGGCAGGACCAAATACTGTCTAGACCAGCCCTGATAGACATTTATCTAACCTACTCTTAAATATCTCCACAGATGGAGATTCCACAACCTCCCTAGGCAATTTATTCCAGTGTTTAACTACCCTGACAGTTAGGTAACTTTTTCCTAATGTCCAATCTATATCTCCCTTGCTCAGTTTAAGCCCATTGCTTCTTGTTCTATCTATTTAGAGGGGAAAGTGAAAAGTTGTCTCCCTCCTCCTGATGACACCCTTTTAGATAACCTGAACAATGCTATCATGTCCCTCAGTCACTCTTCTCTTATCCAATAAAATAAACCCATTTCTTTCACCTTCCTTCATAGGTGCATGTTCTCAAGACCTTTTAATTCATTTCTTGTTGCTCTTCTCTTGACCCTGCTCCAATTTCCCACATCTTTCTTGGAATGTGGTGCCCACAACTGGACACAATACCCAGTTGAGGCCTAACCAGCGCAAGGAGAGGGAAGAATGACTTCTCGTGTCTTGTTTACAACACACCTGTTAATTGCAGTCCCAGAATCACATTTTGCTTTTTTTGCACAGTATCACATTTGCTTTAGACTCATATTTATTCTTGTGTGGTCCACTAACCCTAGATCTCTTTCTGGCATAGACTCCCTTCTAGACCATCTCTTCCCTTCTGTACGTGTGGAAACTGAGTTGTCCTTCCTAGTGGAGCAACTTGCATTTGTCTTTATTCAACTTCAATACCGGGTTACCTAGACCAATTTCTCCAATTTTGTCCATCATTTGAATTTTGACCCTGTCCTCCAAAGAGTTGCAATCCCTCCCCATTTGGTATCATCTGCAAACGTTAATAGCGTCATTTCTATGCCAACATCTAAGTCGTTGAATGAAGATATGAACGAGAGCGGTCGCCAAACAGACCCCTGAGAATCCCACTTGTTATACAGAGCCCTTTCCAGCAGGATTGGGAGCCATTTAATACATACTTCTCTGAGTACGGTTATCCAGCGTTATGCACCACCATTATAGTAGCCACCATCTTAAATTGGTATTTGCCTAGTTATCAATAAGGATAATCATGCGAGAACCGCGTATCAAATGCCTTACTTAAGTCTAGGTATGACCACATCCACTGTCTCCCTTATAACACAAGATTCCTTATCCTATCAAAGAAAGCTCAGATGTTTGACCACAATTTGTTCTTACAAATCTCACGCTGGCTATTGCCTACTCACCTTACCACCTTCCAAGTGTTTGCAGATGATTTCTTTAATTACTTGCTCCATTATCTTCCCTGGCACAGAAGTTAAACTAACTGGTCTGTAGTTTCCTGGGTTGTTTTTATTTCACTTTTTATAGATGGGCACTATGATACAGTACTGGTCATCGCAATAGGCAGTGGTCAGAGTTTTTTGTGGGCATCACAGCAAAGGACAGTTTTAAGGAGGGATTTGAAGGAAGAGAATGAGGTAGCTTTGCAGAGATCTATGGGGAGCTTTTCTCAAGTGCAAAGGGGCAGAAAGCACAAAGATGCTAATTTGAAAATGTAACTAGTGAGTGATTAATATTCATAATATTTGACAAACCTCCGAACTTGGTATTAACTGTGTCATGAAGCAGAAATACCAAAACAAACTAAGAACATTTATGTTTGAGGTATTCATGACCTGATCAAAGACTAATAAGAGTCTTCTGAGAGCACTTGGTCTCATGAGATTTCCAGAACAAAGAAGTTTGAATAAGTCAAGGCAAGCATCTAAACTTCTTGCTCCTTTTTGATCTAGAGCTACAGCTGGGAACTTTTTGGGGTCAGCTGTCATTGGTAGTATTTTCTTCTCTACTTTTGGTAATGATGGGCCATCTTTATCTTTCTATAGGAAGAGTTCTGAGAAGAAGAGAGAACCAAGGGATTAAACAGATAATCTCCCTTGCTTCTGGAATGGTCGAAAAGATGACGATGCAGCAGGAAATCTTGTTGCAGCAGCAAATGGCCAGAAATAACTCTAGCGCTCACTCCCAGTGCATGACAATTGAGAATTCAGTTCCTCACCACAGAAATGAAAAGAACAAGAGGAAAAAAAAACAGATGGAGAAAACGCTAACTTTTTCAGTTGGAACTTCAGCTTTTTCTCCATCTATTTTTCCCCCCGCCTCTTGCTTTATTTTTTTTGTAAGGGACTGAATTTAAATGGTAATTGAGATGCACTAGGCATGCTAGCATGTTGCTGCTTATGTCTTATCGGTGCTGTTCAGCTCTGGTAGTCAGATGGATCTCTACTGTTAGAGAGGAAAGGCGGGTTTGTGGATAATGCTTGGCCTGGGGCTAAGTAGAGCTAGGTCTGATTCCCAGTTCTGACACAAACTCTCTGTGTGACCCTGGAAAAATCACTAAATCTCTCTGCCTCACTTTCTCCTCTCTATGACGGGAAAGTTAACCCTTCATCTACTTGACTTGTAAACTCTTTGCAGGGCAGGGACTGACTCCTCCTATGTGTATGAACAGCCCTAACACAATGGGACCCCAGGCTTGGTTGAGGCCTTGGGTGCTGCAGTTGTCTCCTTTTGACAGGGAAAACAAGGTAGCCAGACACCAGACATGTGCACTATCTTTCTAGGAGTGAAGGAGTTGTCTTAGTCTCTCAAATGCTCAGAAGACACGGGGTCCAGGCCTCAATATACCCTAAGCGGGGGTGGAGTGAGGAGGTGAGCGGTGAGGCAAGCAGCACGTAAGGAGATGAGTAGGCAGGAGGCGAGTGGCAGGTGAGGGAGTGAGGAGGGACACAGGAGGTTGGTGGGGGGGTGAGGAGGTGAGTAGTAGGCGCATAGACAGCGGGTGGAGCCCCCCTTTGGGGAGGCTAGCCCCTGACTCCACCCCTTCTGCCTGCGCTCCCCCACAGGCAGCTGGAGCCCCAAGACCCCCGACGTATATGATAATAAGTTGAGATCATTAATATACTGACCTATAGGAGAAGGGCACCCCAACATTAGTAGGGTGAGGAAATACAAACAAGGAAGAGGGGAGAAATCGCTACTGAATATGCATTAGACATAGTGGCATCAGCGGAACATGTTATAAAAAAGTTCTATCCCAGCCTGTGGGCAGAAGGGGAGAGAGATGTAACCCTTGGGAGGTGCCAGAATGGCTCCCACTGGTGATGGAGAAGATAATGCCTAACACTTCAGGTTGTTCTGCATGGGATGACGTGAGTATACGGATGTTCGGATGTACATTCCATATTGTCTCTACCTACCTTGCTGGGCGAGAGTGTCTGTGACTTTGCTAAAGGTATTAATAAACTATTGTAAATACAGACGGTTTCCTAAAGTGTGAGGGTTGCAACTGTGCACATCGGGGTTCCCAACTGAACAGTAATTTTAAAAATACGGGACCTGATCTTGAGACAAGCACCTGTCAAACCTCAAAGTGATAACTGGGAATTTTTAAGTAATCAATATAATACACAATCTTTAGATCAAGCTACAGGTCCAAAGGGACAGTGATGGGGTCTAAGAAGACAAGGGAGATGAAGACAAAGAGGCTCAAAGTGTCCCCAGCTCTAGAATCTCAATATTGAACAGCAAATCCAACAATAAAATTGAATAATCCCTGAGCAATGGGTTGCTATTACTGGCTAACAACTGCTTTTGTTAGCTAATGGGCCAAGGTGAAGCCAAGAGCAGTTAATGCTCCAATAACTGGATGTTAAATGCAGTTGTGATTGATTTTGAAGGAATTACAAGCATCATACAAGATTTAAGGGACATTTTTACTCTTTCACACACCTAGCTTGGAGTTTAAAACCGATCCTCTCCACTGGCTCTTGCCATTTGGAAACTTTTTAGACAAGTGTACCCCTTGGGGAGTGCAGCAAATGAAACGCAGGAGGGAGAGAAGGTGTATTTGCAGGCTGACGGTGAAAATAGTTGAGCTTCATGAACTTCCATCAGGAACCTGGATTAAAGGGTACAGCAGTGACTGCAATAGGAGGTCTCAAACTAGGTGATCTAATGGTCCAAGCACAGGCCAGAATGCTCCGATCTCCTGCATTTCTATCCTGGGTTATTCACTCTCTTCTGTGGCATTAAGAAAGTCACTTAATTACTCTGGATCTCAGCTTTCCAATATATAAAATGGGGTTAATGATAGTTGCCTCCTTCACTCGCATTTGTGAGGATAAAATAGCTAATGTTTGTCAAATACATTAAAAAATGAAAAGCACTATATAAGTATTCACATATTATTAATGCTCCAGAAAATGTTCCAGGCTTTGTGATGTTTAATCAGCATTGCCTGCCCTAAACATTAAAAAATCATGAGTCACAGATCCAAAGATCAGAATAATAAAAAAGAATAATATATTTGGAGCTTGTTTTATTTTTCTTTTGATTTCTGAGCCATTAGAATATGTTTGGCTCTCATTTTCAAGCTTTTCTTGAAGCCATGAGGCCTAGAAACTTATTTTGTTTCAAAACAAAAGCTGAGATTTTAACATGATCATGTGACCTTAGGAATTGGGGATTTCAGAAAAGAGCGATATCAAGAGCAGAGAATCATAGAAATCAGGATATCTGTCTCACTGAAAAGTCCAATATTTCTATATTGATTTTTGTCCCATATTGAGACATACTAAAATAACAAAACTTTTTCTAACATGAAAAGTTCCAAACAATTTTGATTCAGAAATGTTGAAATGTTTTGTTTTGAGTCCGTTCAACTTTAAACTGTATCTGTTAAATCAGTTTTTAAAAGCAGTTCAGTTAAATTGTTGCGAACCCCTGTTAGTTTGGTCTCAGAAGGTATATTTTCACTGAACAGCTAACCCCAGTGACCCGCACCTGGGTGTGAGCAGCTAAGTTAGCGTAGCTCAGGTGTGAGCATGTCCACAAAAAAGCCCTACTCATGTTACTGCGTCCTCACTGTTTCTACAGTCGCCCATGTGTATCTGGGGGGGGACATATCCCATGGTTCTTTGTGCTGAGAAGCTCCAGGATTTCTTCTCAGTCAACTGTGTCAATTGTGGGAGAATCTGTGTGCCCCTTGGGAGGAATTGTGGGGAAGGGCATTGGAAGACTATCAGCATTCAATTGATTTTGCCTCATTCTTCCCTCAGTGCCAGGCACCCTGGGTGGACTACATAGTCCATGATGCACCACATGGCTCAATGAAGTGAGACTGGGGTGCATCATGGGAGATGCAGATCAGCCAGGAAGTCCATAGGAGAGAATGGAGGCACAAAGGACCCAAATTACAACTCCCAAAGGCACCACATCATCTTATGTTGATCTAGTTAAATGTTGAATTGCCTTGAAACCAAATGTTTTGGTGCAGTTTAACAAACTGAAAGGATTCAACTCATGTTGAAGGAATGCATGACAAGGTATTTCATTTTGATTTGCCTGCTGGAAAATTGAAAAATGTTGTCCACGGAACATTTTGAGTTCTTGGAAACCACATTTTCTGTCGAAAAATCATTCTGATGGAAAATTTCCAACCAGCTCTAATCATGAGATTTGCAAAAAAATCATGAGAGGTGGTAACATTTTTTTTTTTGCAGTATATTCTTATGGATCTGTTTCATAACAGCAATAAGCCAAGCCAAGGCAGTGTGTATTTCTGGGCATTTATATTGCTCCTCCAGAAGCTTGTCCACATCTCTTTGGTCTAGAAACTGATGGGAAGACTGGTGAGACCAGGTTCACTTGTAACCTGTGTAGCATTTTCTGCTAAGTTGGAGATACTGATGAAATAAACCAACCTAGTGGTGTTTTATCTTTTTCAGAACTGTCCAGAACCACAAAGTGCAGCAGCACATGAGAATGAAAGATAACTATCACGAACAGTAGCTAAAACTACCTGCAGATTTTCAAACCCTAAGGAAAGGTTTGAGTTGTGTTTTGAGGGATTGATTCATGCTGTCTGAAGTATGTTCATCTATCCCCTGCATACAGAGCTGGCCCTTTAAAATCCCTCATTGCATGTGTGAAAGGAGAATCTTCTTTTACAAGAACGCGGTGAAATTCACCCTGCAGGTCAGGATGCTACTTAAAGGGCTGGGACTGCATGAGCTGTAAGCCATGTATACAGGCCGGGATGAGAAATTTCCTAGGGTGACTGGCCTCACTGAAATAAATGGGAGTTTTTCCATTGGCCTCAATGAGGCCAGAATTTCACCCCTAGAGTTTAGCGCCGACATCTACTTACAGACCACGTGTAGGAAGAGGACAGCAGTGTCGGAGCCCAGGCTGTTTTCCGCGTAGGCCGTCACCTGAAAGATCCCAGCGCTCTTATAAACGTGCCTGATGCCCTCTTCTATGGGGCTGAAATTAGCATAGGACATGGCAATACCATCTCCGAAATCCAGCTGGATGTTTGTCCTCTGCAGATCGCCCTGCAACAGAGAGCACTGTGGTTAGGAAGTCAGCTGATAAGGGTGATTGATGTTACACTCCATCCCGCTGTTCAGCTTCACTTTGTTAGTGCAAAGACAACCCCGGCACATGGCAACATGATCACTGCCAAATGCTGCAATGCCCCCAAACACAGCCAGAGCCAGCTCCAGCTCCTATATTATATCTATTATATATCAGCAATGCCCAGAACAACCTGGACATTAAGAGGTGTGAGCAGGTGTTATCCTCCCACTCCTGAACCAGTGGTTCAAGGGTGCAGAATGCCACTACAGTGCTGCTTAAGGGGCACATGAGATGTGTCTATATTGGGGGCAGTTGAGATGGGAGGAGCTGCGTAGATGGCAGGTTATGTCTCTGCTGAAGGATTAGCTAGGAGCATCTTCCAGGTGCTGCTGGAGTGCACTGAATACAAGAAGAGGAGGGAGTACAAATGAATGAACAGCAGTAAACAATAAATCTTAGGCCTTGTCTACTGCAATGGTTTCATTTAAATCAGTTTTTAAAGCAATTCAGTTAAACAGTTGCGAACCCCTGTTCATTTGGTCTCAGAGGGTATGTTTTAACTGAACAGCTAACCCAGGTGATCAGCACCTGGGTCTGAGAACCCAGGTTAGCCTAACCCTGGTACGAAGGCGGTCACAGCAAAGCCCTTCCCATGCTACTGCATCCTCACTGTTTCTACACTCACCTGAGTGTGTCTGGGGAGACATATCCCACGGTTCTTTGTGCTGAGGACTTGTCTGCCCTTTGGGGGGAATTGTGGGGAGGGCATTGGAGGACTGTTAGCACTTGTGTGACCTAGCCAGCATCCTCGCTGCAAAGTGGACAGGTTCCAGGCTCAGTTAAACCAGGTCCCGGGTTCTAACCTCTGCCCTCAACTGGGTGAGCTAGCCTGAAATTGGAGCACCCAGGTCAAAGGTTTTGCTGTGTGGATGGTAGGGAGGTTTGGGCTAAAATGCAGGGAAGCGCCCGAGTTAACTGCAGTGAAGACAGACCCAAAGTGTTTATTTTTAAATTTGTTTCCAATCGGTTAAATCAAAATTAGCCGCTTTAAACCAAAATAAAAGCGTCCACATGGCGTTCTTCATCGATTTAACTAAGTCAGTTTAAAATCACCCCTTACATTAAATCTGTGTAGCTCTCTGTGCAGATAAGCACTCATGGCCCGAAATCCTTTCTTTAAGGTGATAAGGATTCCAATCACATCCAATTTGGATTGGGAAAGTCAGTAAAAGAGACAGAATGTTTGAGTACATCCCTGGGATGCTCCACTCCAGAAATCAAACAGATTCTAGCTCTATATCTATTCAGAGAGAGGAGAGAGATTCCAGTTCAAGACCAACCACTGCTCCTGAGTTTAACATGCTTTCGTGAGCTGCTGTAAACAGCCTGCTCCCACGCAAGTCAACAGCAAAACTCCCACATGCTACAGTGTGCAGGGTCAGGATCAAGACTAATGATGTAGCTCCACTACATGCTGGTCTAATTAGTGGAGGGAAACTACCATGCAGCTCAGACCCAGTGAATACTTCTCCAACCCACCTCCCTCCCTCGGACTTCACTGGAATAAACTACCATACTCGCAGGGCTGCATTAAACCCCAAAGAGGCCAGGTGATTAAAAGCACCATTTTGCATTTGCTGTGCAAAACAGGGATAGCTTCCCACAATAACAACCAGATTCAGGGGTAGATTCTTCGCTCTGATTCTTCCCCACGTGGCACGAAGGGAACAGAAGCCTTCCATAATTCCCTGCTTGGGATGTCCCCCAGTGTGATAGCATCACCAACAGGCTTAAAGCTGATACGGCTGGCTCCCTCCCTGCAGCCCTTAGGGTGCATTGGGGGCAGAGAGGAGCATTGGCTGGAGGTGATAGGTGGTCCTTTGGAGACCATAACTACTTGAAGCAAGCTAGAGCAGCACTCAGGATGCGCTAACCTGCACTGAGCCTGGAACAGAGAATCAGGAAGACATAGCCAGTTCCCTTGTCCTCATCCCTTAAAAAAGATTTGATCACCAACACCCCCTCTTTCCCCCCGATCCACTACAGAGCTCTGCAGAGGGAGCAGCCAATCAACTGGAAAGTGGCTTAGGAAACACAACAAAAGGTGGACAAAGCCAATGACATAGCAGCATGTCTACTCAGGCTCCAGGACAAATCTTTCCCTACTCTTACAACTTTCTTTTACGTAGTGACAGTCAGAGCTGGACTGACAGAGCTGGGGAGTGGAATCTCTTCCACAGCACAGAGAGTGACCATGTTTGCTTCTTCCCTGCCAATGTAGCTCTGCCTTGAGTTGTAGGGATTGTATCACTTAACAGCCAGGTCTATTCCATCCACGGCTTCTCTGCTGGGACAAAGAGCCAGGATGCTGTGCATGCATGAAGCTTTTGCAAGGATGACACTTGGGTGAAATCCTGGCTTCATTGAAATCAAAGGGAGTTTTGCTATTGACTTCAATGGGGCTCGCATTTCACCTTTGTTCTCTTGGAACATGGAAAAGTCCTATTGAATTTGACAGGGAGGAAGCCAACAGGCTTCTGTAGACATGTAACTGAGTGCTATAAAACTCAGAGGATTTAGTAGAGGGTGAATAGGACAATTTTAAACCATCCTATAGAATTCTTTAGCAAGGACAGAATGCTAGGGTGACCAGACAGCAAATGTGAAAAATCGGGATGGGGGTGAGGGGTAACAGAAGCCTATATAAGAAAAAGATGCCAAAATTGGGACTGTCCCTATAAAATTGGGACTTCTGGTCACCCTACGGAATGTTCTGTTGTACTCTCCAGGACAGTTCAAAAATTAGATAGAAAGGTTACTAAAGGAAGGTTTTGAATCAAGGTTGAATATTTTTTCTAAACGATCAGCTCTAGGAATTATTCTGAGGAAGTTCTCTGGCCTGTGTTGTACAGCAGGTCAGACTAGATCAGGGGTGGGCAAACTTTTTGGCCTGAGGGCCACATCGGGGTTCCAAAACTGTATGGAGGGCAAAGTAGGGAAGGCTGTGCCTCCCCAAACAGCCTGGCCCCTGCCCCCTATCTGCCCCCTTCCACTTCCCACCCCCCTCAGAACACCCAACCCATCCAACCCCCC
>NC_133784.1:677013-874165 GCF_003597395.2 Chelonoidis abingdonii
CCCCTCCTGGGACTCCCTGCCCCTAACTTCCCCCCCAGGATCCCAGCCCCTATCCAACCCCCCCAAGCTCCCTGTCCCCTGACAGCCCTGACCCCTATCCACACCCCTGCCCCCCTGAAAGGCCCCCCAGGACTCCCACACCTATCCAACCACTCCTGCACCCAGTCCCCTGACCACCTCCTGGGATCCCCTGCCCCTTACCCAACCCTCCCTATCCCTGCTCCCTTACCATGCCACTCAGAACACCAGGACTGGCAGCCACACTGCCCGGTGGGAGCCAGCCATGCCGCCACACAGTCTAGAGCACTGGGGCAGGCCTGTGGCTCTCGCAGCCGCACTGCCCAGCAGGAGCTCGCAGCCCCGCCGCCCAGAGCTCTGGCTGCATGGCGCGCTGAGGCTGAGGGGTAGGGGGGAAAGCAGGAGACTAGCCTTCCCAGGCGGGAGCTCAAGGGCCGAACAGGATGGTCCCATGGGTCGGATGTGGCACATGGGCCATAGTTTGCCCACCTCTGACCTAGATGATCGCAGTGTCCCCTTTTGACTTGGGAATCTATGAATTCACTACAGCCTGTTAAATGCTACAGGACTTCTCTGTGTGGGCCTGCACTGAGCCCACAAACTCATGTCACAGGGATGCCACTGAACGTATGGTAAAAAACAGCTGGTCTGGATTCAGTCCTGGTGACCTCTGGGCGAAAACTTCATCACCCATCTCTGGAGTTCCATGCTTGTCCATGTCATTTTCTTTTTGTTTTCCTCATTGATTGGTGGCCGGGTTTTTGGTTTGTTTGTTGGTTTTTCCCACCCTCCCCTTCCTACAAAGGGAAGGTTTTGATATGGAGATTACGGAACAGATTTCTAATAGCTAAACAGTAGCAGATGATCCTTCCACCCAATTACTGGCCTCGCTCTTTAATACAGAGCCAGTGATAGTGCTAATCTATCTTTCCCCATTTCCTTCGCTGCAGACTGGTATTTGGAATATCGAAAGGTGGCTGCTTGCCCCACATACAATGGGTTTATGAATATAAATTAAAGCAGAAATGAAGTGGAGGCATTTCAAATGGATAAAAATCATTGCTCTCTAGATAAAATCAAGAGGCACTTTCTATAGCTTTGGTCCTGTACACAGCTCAAAGGGAATGTGGTAATGGCCTGCTGTAACACTTGCAACTCGGTCAATGGAATGCAAGGGGCAGCTGACGGGCAGCGGGAATCGGTGTTACCTATAAGATACCTTGGCAGCTCTTCCCCACTGGAGTTCAGCTGGGAAAGTTTTCCAAATCGACAGCTGCACTGGCAATTTGTCAGAAGCCCACAAGCGTGCAGAGAATGGGTGAAATCTTGGTCTCACTGAAATCAATACCAAACTCCCATTGATTTCAGTTGAGCCAGGATTTCCACCTATACCTTTATATATTTACATATTTTTACCATTCAGGAATAAATATACAGAGTCCTAAGATTTGCTCAGGCTTGTTCTTGTCTTTTCAGTTTGCTCACAATAAAAGCCTGCAGCTGAGCAGCTCTGTCCTCACATTGCAGTACCAGAGCGAAGGCTGCAATGGTAGGGAGCTGATTTCAGTGGCACAGCTCCCACCTGGTGCAGAGTGGCAGGGGGACCCAGGGGCTCACTTACTCCATTCTCACCTACTTCAGCAAACCAATAAAGAGATTCAGACCTATGCTTACTTGTGTGTGCCCAGACCCTAGGTCCAGGGAGCTCATGTGGGAGTGTATTCTTATTCCTTCTTCCTTATTGCTTATCTGCACAATCTAAGTCACAATCCAGAACTAAATTAATAAAAATATAACAAAGCTATATATACCTTCAATATATAAAACCCACCATCATGTGCCATGTGCTTATTCTAGGATTACTAGCATGGAGATCTTTTAACACCCCGCTATGCAATAGGGTGAAATCCAAGATCCACCATAAATCTAGGGAAAATTACCTTTCGGAAGAACATGTGGCACAACCTTCAGCTCCTAATGGATGAGCTTAGGTCCAGCCATTCATACTAGCATGTTCAGGACACCCAGAAACAGACAAAATAAAAGTCACTGGTAACTGAGCACAGAGCCATTGGATCAGATCATCGTCTTGTGTTGTCCACCAACTTGAACGGAGCTACACACTAACCCCATCTCAGGAGCTGGCACACTGTTATAACACATGAAGCCAAGCACATAACTAACACGTGCACAATCACACACACATGCGTGCGTGTGCACACACACACGCATTAGTATTTTTTAAAGCCCTGTCAAACATACTTCTGGCATGAAAACTAGAGGAAAGCAGGGATTTTACTATATTTCCTCAAGTTTTGTAATAATCAGAACTGAGGAAAATGAAAATTTCTTTGCTTTCTCTGATTTTTTTCCCTATGGTTTTCAGGTTTCTGTCAAAAAAGCACAAAACTGACTTTTTTTGTTTAAAACTGAAACCTTTTTGATTTTACCTAAATAAACTCCCACGAAAAATTCTCCATAACAGAATTTTTGTCATGAAAATTTACATTTAATTGAAAATCCATTTTTTATTAGTAAAATGTTTCAATGGACACATTTTGAGCACCTCTAATAAGAGTAGATAGCTCCAGTGCCCTGTGCCTAAAATGTTATAATCTGATCCCTTTTCAATATCTACCTATCTGTTTATTCACCAGATCCTTCAATCCCTGAAACCTTGTGCCAACACAACTCTTCAACTACCTTGCCTGCAACCCTATTCCTGTCTGTTTATCATTCTTTGTCTGCAGCTGTTCTGCTCGAGTTCCCTAATAAGTTACTACTA
Organism: Chelonoidis abingdonii; assembly: GCF_003597395.2. Taxonomy (NCBI): domain Eukaryota; kingdom Metazoa; phylum Chordata; order Testudines; family Testudinidae; genus Chelonoidis; species Chelonoidis abingdonii. The sequence goes on from NC_133784.1 coordinate 679,817, forward strand.
GAGCCCTAATTTTTAGATTGCCTGTTCTTTTCTGAACTCACACTCAATAATGTCTCTACAAATCTTCATACCTTGTCAAATCTAAACAGATAAAAGAATCAGCCAGGTAGACAAGAAATTCCCATTGCGCAGAAGCAGGAGGAATATGAATCTATGCAAAGAGACCCTGTCATCTCAGACTGGTTACAATGAACCATTTCATTGCATCATATTTTTTTTAATGAAAAATATGTGGCTACTTGAAAAAACCATCAGGTTAGAAAAAAGTATTAGAGGACAGCATGATACCATAGCTAGGGCACTGAACTGGGAGTCAGGGAAGATGGCTTCTGGTCCCAAATCTTATAGTGACACCATGGAATCACTCAGGAGGTCATCTAGTCCATCCCCCTGCTCAAAGCAGGACCAACCCTCAACTAAATCAGGACCAATCCCCAACTAAATCAGTGACTTTGGGCAAATCATTTCACCTCCCTAATACTGTTTCCCTCCTATCCCTCCTCTGCCTTTTCTGTGAAGACTGTGAACACTTTGGGGCTGGGATGGTCCCTTTTTGTGTGTTTGTCCAGCTCCTGGCTCAGTGGGTCCTGATCCTGGTTGGGGCCTTTAGAAAATACTGTAGCACACATAATTCATAATCATGGTATTTAGGCTAAAGGAAATCAATGACAAAAGTTCTACTTTTAAAAATATTAAAGCATCCCTCTGTCCTTTGGAAACCTAAAGACACCTCCATTGAATTAGAGCAGGAAAGCAAAAGAGACCAGAAACAGACACTGATGCTGACCAGCTTGGCTTTTTTGTTTGAGCTGAGTGAACTGCACAAAGATAAACAAACAGAACACAGATTGCCAAGTAAACCTGATTTCTCAAATTCTCTCTTTCCTTTTACCAAGGATGATTAACACTTATATTCTGATCCCATCTACACAATCTGCCCTGTCATTGTGACACGGGGAAGGCATTTGACAATTTCCCACATTTCTTTCTTGTGTGCACGTTCAATGTCTGCTGGGAGATTTTGAACAAGGAAATTATGTTTGATTAAAGGTATCCACAAAATGGCAGTGTCTAAAATGGATACAGCTGGGATTTTTAAAGAAGCCTGATGGATTTAGGCCCCCAAATACCATTTCCGTGGGATTTGGGTGCCTAATGTCCCTACACATGCCTTTGAAAATTGTCCTGCGAGCGTGCCATGAATCGGTGACCTGTCAAGGCTTGTGTCAAGTTTTCTGGACAAACACACCCCAAACGAAGGCCTCCTTGGTGAATACAAAGCGGTATTAGGGGGCAAACCACAGCAATCGATTATCCATAGGAGGTTGGCAAAGGGGATCAGAGCAAAGGTCTGTGATTTCCAAGAGATCCTGACAAATCATGTGCCAGAGGCTCATGGCAACATGGTGATTCCAGATGCCACTCTGAGTGCCCTGGGGACTGGATTGCTTGGGCATAATCCTCAGCCACATCAAGCTTCCCCCCAGGTGCATCTGAATGAGAGAGGTGAAAGGGGTGCTACGTTGCACATCAAGCTCTCCTGATCCCAAGGGCCAGTCCTTTAGGGGCTGTCGTAAGCCTCTTTCCCAAATCTGGACCTTAGCGTCCAAAATGTGGGTGCCTAGCATGAACCCTTCTAAGCTTAATTACCAGCTTAGCTTTGATCTCGCTGCCACCATCCAAAATTTCCAGGGTTTTGGCCCCCTCTGGTCTCCCCCAAAACCTTCCCTGGAGAGACCCCAAGACTCAGAGACTCTGAGTCTCACAACCCACTTCCCTTCCCCCTCTCTCTCCCACCCAGACTTTCCTCTCTGGGCTAACCTGCGAGTCCTGATGCAATCTCTTTACATCACAATAAAGAAGATGTCTCCTCTATTCCACAAAGAGACAAACCCCAAATACAAGGACAAGAATGATTCTCTCTTCCCCTCTCCACCAATTCCTGTGCTGCAGAGCTTACCCTCCGTAGATCTAACACAAAGAGATTCCCTCCCCTCTCGTTCCTAGCCTACCCAGAGAGAAAAACTCAACAAGTCTTAAAAGAAAACTTATATAAAAAAGAAAAAGAAAAAGGGACATCAAATATTCTCTGTATCAAGATGACAATACAGGCATTGCTTATAAAAAATATGAATAAACATCTGATCAAAAAGATATCCAATTTGAAACATTCAGCAAGCTACACCAATGTAATACCACCAAAAACAATAAAGCCTATATTGTTTTCTACCTGTACTTACAATTTGGAAACAGAAGATTAGAAGATAGAAAGAACCTTCTCATAGCTGAGAGACAGACCAAAAGACACAGACCCCAAAAATTCCCTCCCTGACTTTGAAAAATCCGGTTTCCTGATTGGTCCTCTGGTCAGGTGTTTGGTTCTCTTTGTTAACCCTTTACAGGTAAAAGAAACATTAACCCTTAGCTATCTATTTATGACAGGGGTTGTTATACTGATGGGGACTGGCTACAGGGCAGTGGGATCTCTGGCCCTGCCTCCTCTTACCCCCAGCCCTCTCCAGTCACAACCCCAAGCCCGGGTGTGTTGTAGGCAGACTGGATGGCACACAGCCAGCTGCACTGGCTTTACCCTATTCCAGAGCTTTACCCCAGCTGCCCCTGCGTAGCTGCCTAAGCAGTGTAACCACCCAGAAGCAGGGCAGTGAGCTGGTCCCCCTACTTAGCCACAGATCATGAGCAGTGGCAGTGAAACCCGCCCAGACACAGATTTCTCTATTATATCCTCAACTCTGATCTCCAGGGAGCCCCTCTATGGGAGAGAGAGTAGCTGAGCCTCTCGTGCTCCAGTCAGCCATTGCCCTCTAAGCTGAGACCATCACACATGGAACTAGGTAGTTGAAACCATAATGGGGATTTTTGCAGCATGGTTAATTATATCTCTAGGATCCTCAAGGGAGGCCATCAGGCAAAAGGTCCTTTTATTGCAACTGCTGTCGAGGCCCCAGGAAACGCCCTTATCCAGCAGATGTGGGGTTGGCCACAGAATCCACCACCTGCTGCAGAACTGTGCAGCGCGACCTAAGCTACCATTGTCCATTGGTCTCTGGCACAGCACGTAGAACCATGGTCCATGACTAAGGCTCCTGGGCACTACCGCAGTACTACAATACATGGCCATCATCACTCCTTATAGTATCAGAGGGGAACAGCAGCTAGCCAGAGATATACTTCCTTAGTCAGGGCTTGTATGAATAGTGCAGGGGTCTAGGAGGGGAGTCCCAGCATCACTCTGACCTGGGACTTCCTTATGACCATGACAGACAGAAGTATTGTCTGGTGCCATCTGTTCTAATCTCAGACTGGGCTAGTGTTTCAGAAGAAGGAAGAGAAGGGGGACAGTCTCAGCAGGATTTCTATGCCCATCTGAAACAGATGATGGCTGGATTTTCAAAGAGGTGTACAGAAGTAAGGAGCTCAATTCCCACTGAAAAATCAATGAGATTCGGGCATCTCACTGCAATTTTGTGTCTCTGAAAATCTTTCCCTGCGCTTATGCCCTATTCTGGCGTGTCCTTCTACAGGCTTGGGCTAGACAGTGCCGAGGCTGCTCCAGCCAGCAGACACTGTATCATGATAACTAGTAGAGCTTTGCAGCCCTCCGTGCACTGGGATGTTTGTCATTCCACCCACCTTCTGTGAAAGGTTTCAAGTTTGGGCACTTGAATGCCATTCTCCTGATGAAGCCAGTAAATGAAAGGAAGGGGGCAGCCTGCACTTCAGTGCTCCAACAAGCCCAGAGACCTACCTCTTCCATAAGGATGATGAAGGTGGTGTTGTGCCCTTGCTGGGCAAGCAGCTTGCTGTCAGAGGTGAGGACGTGCAGCCCACGTGGGGCTTTGCCGGGGCACTGCTCCGCTTTGGCCACGTATTTCTCCCGCAGCCCGTCCGTGCAATTGTTAGACACAATCCTCCGATACCTGGGGAACATGGACAATTCAGGTGGGGCTCGGGAGAGTAGGTTTTATTTTTGTAACGTATGCATTTCAAAGAGCTGCCCCAGGCTGACAGCCCACATGCTCCCCTCAAATCAAAGAAACTCAAAGACTTTATTAATCCGCAGAAGCCAAACAAATCACGATCCAGCCGTCTCCGAGGACCCTGGCTTCACTGGTGAGAACAGTTTCATATTGTTGAGCTGATTCTCTACATACCACTTTGAAAGCTGGAGAAGGCCTATTCAGCTCCCTGTTCTGTCTCTCTGTCTCCTGCATTATGGCATTTCGTTATGCTTTCGTTATATTGTGTCTGCTCCTATTCTGCTCCAAGGCACCCTGAATGATTTGGCAGGAGCTTTGTCCAGCTCAGTTTTAAATGATTCAAGGAGCAGGTTTCTCTTGGCTCCATTCAGAAGCAAAGCAAAGAGATTAGCTGCCTGTGAGGATACTTGGCAATTTGTTGCCTTGTTCCAGGAGATTAACCCTCCTAGTCATTGCCTCACAGAACTGGGGAAGGTGAGCAGGACATCAGCAGCTCTTCCCCACTCCAGTGCATCCTTGCTGCCAGGGGCTCCGCCGGCTGCAGCCAGCCCACTTTAATGACAATCTTTCACCATGGAGTGGTTTCCTAAGACCTATGAATACAGTCTTACAGTAGCCCAACTTTCATTGGCAAACCTCCAGTAAACAGCCAGCATTTGTGAGCAGGGTGTGGCACTCATGAGCAACCCTACAACAGACCTCCAAGTAGACATCTGCTGAGGCACACAAAGAATGTTAAAATGACAAACCAGTGTCTGCAGCCCCACTATTCTGGAGTGACCCTACCAAAACAAACCAGCGTCTGCAGCCCAACGTTCCAGAATAACCCTACCAAAACAAACCAGCATCTGCAGCCCAACGTTCCACAACAACCCTACCAAAACAAACCAGCATCTGCAGCCCAACGTTCCACAACAACCCTACCAAAACAAACCAGCATCTGCAGCCCAACGTTCCAGAACAACCCTACCAAAACAAACCAGCGTCTGCAGCCCAACGTTCCAGAATAACCCTACCAAAACAAACCAGCGTCTGCAGCCCAGTGTTCCAGAACAAACCTACCAAAACAAACCCGCGTCTGCAGCCCAACATTCCAGAACAACCCTACCAAAACAAACCAGCATCTGCAGCCCAACGTTCCAGAACAACCCTACCAAAACAAACCAGCGTCTGCAGCCCAACGTTCCAGAATAACCCTACCAAAACAAACCAGCGTCTGCAGCCCAGTGTTCCAGAACAAACCTACCAAAACAAACCCGCGTCTGCAGCCCAACATTCCAGAACAACCCTACCAAAACAAACCAGTGTCTGCAGCCCAGTGTTCCAGAACAACCCTACCAGAACAACCCGGCATCAGTAGCCCAGCATTCCAGAGTAACTTAATCAAAACAAACCAGCATTTGGAGCCCAACATTCCAGAGCCACCCTATCAAAACGGACAAGTGGGCAGAGCCTGGTACTCATGAGCAACCCTGCGTCAGCCCTCAAAGCACAAGCAGCCTAAGAATATGAGAAATGTCACAGTAACAAGCCAGTATGTGCAGACCCAGTGCTATGGGAACCCTACAATAACAAACTACGAAATACACAGGGTGAAGGCGGGAAAAATTGGGTAAGGATGCACAGCATAAATCCAAGCTTCCTAAAGAGTTGTTATAAATAAGAACAGTAAGAGAGAAACAAATTATATGAAAAATCACGGAAAATACCCTGAGCTGGCCGTTTACATGTTCCGCAGCTACTCAGATGGATATTTTGCTTCGTACTTTAATTTTGCAGCAGTGGTGGCATGAAGTGTGGGCTCCCAGGATCATATATCACTTGAGAGCAATGCAATATCTACATGTCACTTATGTTAATGGACTTCTCTCAGTGCCTGAGGAATGAGGTACAATTCCATATAGACGAGGCTGCAAAAAAGCAACTCGCAAATAAGGCTGGAAACCCGCCAGGCAGAGTAGAGATAACGCTAATGGTCCAGACTTACCGTAAATACCACAAGGTCACCAAAAGCGAGAGTCAGCTAGACTTACTTACCCGGTGCTGTTCAGGTAGCTCTGGCCGAGACTGCAGTCTTTTGGCAAAGAGGACGGGTTGAACCAGAAAGCTGGCATGCACTGGTTGTTACTGTGCCTTTCGTAGCCATAGTCACTATGGAAACAGAAGGGTAATGAGGAGCATCAGATCATGATAATTAAGCACTGGAAAAGTTTATCTAAAGAGGCTGTGGAATCCCCAATATTGATGGTTAAGAACAGGTCAGACAAGCACTTGTCTGGGATGGTCCAGGTATACTTAATTATGCTGTAGTGCATTGGGATGGACTAGATGACCTCCTGAGGTCCCTTCCAGCCCTACAGGTTCTAAGATTCTATGTGCCATGGGTTCCCACAATCTTCGGGAATCACCTATTTACTAGAACTGGCTTGGAAATTTGAGCTAACTTCTTTTTCCTGAAAAAACAAAAAGCTTTACTTTTAACGACGATAGTGGAAGACAAAATGCAGGGGTTTTGACAAGTCGTGCTACTGATGGGGGAAACAGGAGAAAGGCTGTTCTTTCTACTCATCCTGCCTTCTAGTTCATCAATAAGTATCCAAACCTGTATGCCTTACTTGGATTTCACTGTGTCCATTCTTGATCAAAACTCCCAGGGGGTCAGAAGGAGTCTTGACTCATGGCAAAGTAAAACCAGAGTAACTGATTCGGCAAAGCTCTTAAATATATGCTTAACTTTAAACGCATGCTTCAGTCCATCCAAATTCTGCAACACACATGCTTAAGCCCCATTGACTTTGTTGGGCATTAAGAATATTGGAATGGATTTAAACACATGATTAAGTGCTTTGCTGAACCGGACCCCAGTGAGTGCCCAAATTACGGAGGCTAACACTATGCTAAGCAACACTGAACACTGAAACTGGAAGCATGGGAGACCTATTCGATGAGCTATGCTACAGAATGGGGAAGAATGCAGCCCCAGAAAGCTTTGCTGAACAGCAAGCATTGCACAACTTTGGAAGCTTTTTGTTCCATGCGGTGACAAGAGAGGAAGAAAATCTGATTCACATCCCAGGATCTCACCACATTCGTGACAGGGAAGCATCACACAAAACACGAAGTGCCGGGAGCCAATCTTGAATGATTAGCAGAGGAATAAAGATGAACAGCATGCCCGAACAGTGACAGGGCTAACGAGCAAACAAGGGCATGACTGAAGCCTGTCCAAAAGAGCACTGACAACAAACAGTGGAACTGCCCTGGTATGCTAATGATTACACAACAGAAGGTGCATCTTCCCTGCAGAGCGTACCACCACAGCTCAGACTCCGGGGTCGGGGGAGCTTCAACTCTGGTGACTGTCTTGAGAGCTGCCACATCCACACTGCTATTTTTACCATGCTAGCTTGAGCCCTGCTACAGTGAGTCTGTCTACCTGGGTTGGGAGGCTCACTCCCAGCTGCAGTGCAGACAAACCTTTACTGTCATTCAGGGGGAAGAGGAATCCAGCTCATCGATCCCTCCCTGAACCTTTAGGGGATGGAAACACACCCAGCTCACACCCAGTTGTCCTCCCACTGATGAAGTCACAAGGCTGATCAGAAGCACAAAGAGGTCAACGGGAGTCTTTTCATTAGTTTTGGTGGGCTTTGGATCAAATCCTCTGGGCCTCCCTCTTTGGCTAGCTGGAGCTAACGTGGGGATTTTGAGATAAAGAGGTGGAATAAAAAAATGATCACAAAGTTCATCTCACAACAAGCCAACAAACTCCAGCGCTATGGGAACCACAGACACTGCGAAGGCTCCACACGCCCTGCGATGCTCTTGGTTTTATCCAGGAGCATGCCAGAGTCTGAACGGAAAGCTTCAGAGAAGGGTTTTAGCAAGATGAATTCACTGTGCAGCCTCACTGCTGCTAGTATTCTTTGGAGGACAGAGATTTCCAAGCTGCATAAAAAGGTTCAGAAATTCCCTAATGCTCTTTGTCGCAACATTCCATTTAATCATTCTCAGAGGGTCAGCCTGGCACAGTAAAGAATGCCTGGCAGTGACTGCATAATTAAAAATGTTCAGGAGGAGCTGTACTTTGCCCAAAAGAAGAAACGAGCTGCATAAATGTTTAATAAAATTAAAGACGACATTGCTGTATGCCCCGAAGGCTGTGGGTTCGTTCATTAACTTCTGGTAATTGTATATTAAAATCTCACATGCTGCCCACCTTCCTGCTTGCAAGCCCCAGGGCTTGCATAAGTTAGGAAAATAATCAACTCCAACTGCTTCTCTGTCTTTCCTTTCTTGACAGAGTAAATAAAGAACAGGGGTGGGGGGAAATACCACCATGTATTTTAGTAACACTTCTCAGTTCCATTGCTTCTGCACAAGGCAAAAGTTCGATTTTTAAAATGATTATGTCTGAGTGTGTCTGCAAATGTCGGTAGCCACAGCTACGTCCTCATTGTATCTTTCCACACGCTTCTCACAGGGTTAGCGAACCCATGTGCTTTCTTCTATAACTGTAGTCTTGCCATGAATAGTGACTAAGTCATAAGGACAAGATGGAGTTCCATGCATCTTAGTTTCATAGAATATTAGGGTTGGAAGGGACCTCAGCAGGTCATCTAGCCCAACCCCCTGCTCAAAGCAGGACCAACCCCCAGACAGATTTTTACCCTAGTTCCCTAAATGGCCCTCTCAAGGATTGAACTCACTACCCTAAGTTTAGCAAGCCAATGCTGAAACCACTGAGTTATTGCCCCTCAATGACTCCCAATCAGATGTCTTCAGCTTACATGCAAAATATGGATTGACCAAGCTTTCCAAAACGGACTGGTGATTTTAGATGCCCAACTTGAGATGTCTGGAAGGGCCATAAAAGCAGCAGAGAATCCTGTGGCACCTTATAGACTAACAGACGTTTTGGAGCGTGAGCTTTCGTGGGTGAATACCCACTTCGTCAGACGCAGGTAGTGGAAATACATGGAAGGGCCATGTTTTCCAGAAAGTGAAAACCATGAAAACCAGACCCCTTTAAAATATCTCCAGTTGGGCATCCAAAAGGGAGGTGCCCCAATCACTAGTCACCGTTGAAACTCTTTGCTATGTTCCTCTCTCCCCACCCTGTAACTGTCAGCCCTGCAAGCTCAACCTAGGATTGGAATATTAACTGGTTCTTTCTGGCCCATGCATCACTATCAATGAAGATTCAGCACTCAGAAGCCAGTTAAGGATTCTGTTGAGAGTGAGCAAGCTGGAATAGAATCCAGCTGTCTCTGCTATAGTTGCGTTAGCTCTGCAGGGCTAACAGGAGAATAAGGCAGTAAAGTCTTATTTTAGTGTGTAAGGTAGGTGGAAATGATACTGAATAAATACAGGAAGTGGATCTATTGAGTAAGAAGGTGCCATTTTACAGTCACACTCCAAGGTACCAACCGCATTTTAAGGCCAATTAAACTAGAGTAGGTTTGCACTTCAGCCTTAAAAATACACCAGGCTGAACTCTGGAATGAGAAAGCAGGAGTGCTTCAAAGCAGTAACCAACCAGACAAACACAAAAGCATCTGTGGAAATCAGTGACAGGCTGAGCACAGTGGCAAAAGCAAATGATGTGGTATAGGTAGACAGTGCAGGGAGGTTTGGTACTTATTGTAAAATGTTAGCTTTTCTCGTTAGGGGTGAGACCAGCATCCAAATGTGCCACACCTCCTGGGATAATCCAGAAGAGTCTTAGATTTCATTGCTGCATTAGGAATAAATGAACAACTGGTTCAGTAAAAATGAAAAAAAATCTACCTGATGTCATTGAACCTTTGGTTAGACCAAACACTAATGATATTCAGGAAAAGGCAGCTATCTTTCTTCTCATTTTTTTCTCATTTTGGCTGCACCTGATGCATGTCCAGGTCCCAGCCAAAGCTGTATCAGGAAGTCTTGAAAAAAAACCTGTGGATCAGATCCTCAGCTAGCATATATTGGCACAGCTCCACAGATGTCATGCAGGCGACCTGAATGGAATCCAGCCTAAGAAGTCCTCACTGAATTTAGGTGGATTTTCACCAGCTGAGGATTTGGTCCTGCCTACTTAAATGAACACAGGAAATGAAAACATCTTTCCAAGACAACTTCTTCTTGTTGCATTCCCAGCCTAGTTTAGCTGTCCAAGAGGTGCAGGTAGATCAGGGATTCATCTGAACTGCTGGGTGTTTGTGCATGCCCCCCCAAACCTTGTGTGTACCCCCACCCTTTTGAGAATCAGCTGTTCTTAGTCACCCCTTAGAATCCTCCTGCAGAAATCCCAGACACGGATACTGTCCCCAAATGTATGAGCAACATCAGGGTTTTTTAAAAAACCTCAGAGCAATTTGGAATTTACAGTGGCATTACCTCAAAACATCAGTATTTATGCAAAGCAGCCTGTGACTTCTGACAGGCCCACACTACATGGGGGAGGGATATGTGTGAAAAAAGGCCGATCTGGCTTTTGCTGGTGACATTTCTTAATAAAATCTTGCTGAAAAGCAATAACAGTTTCCCAGGCTAAAATGAAAATCATTGCCCTGTTTTCCACGATGCAGCCTCAAGTGGCTACAGAAGTCAAGTGAGGCTGAAATTCCTTACCTATAGGGGCACCCTTTGGAGGGGAAACTCCTTCGTTAGAATGATCTGCAAAATAAATCCCTTAGCCACTGCGCAGTCCACCCTTGGAATTCCATATACATCGAGCCAGCTGGATTGGAACAGGCACAGAACCAACAGCAGCAGGAACACGAGTCATAATGGGCCAGAATACTTACCACTCAAAGTCCCATTCGGCACAGACACAAGGTTCTGATACAACGGTTCTGGAGTAGTCTCGACCCAGGGCACACTGGGCTCCAGGCTTGCGTTTCTTATAGATCTTCCTCTCTCCCATGACGCAAGGCTCACCCTTTGGCAGCGGAACCATCGTGGATTAGAAAGAAGAGAAGAACATGGAGGATTTCTAGTCTTTGCCCCACCACTATTACTATACAGCAGGATATTAAAGCATCTTGGGGGAAGATTTGGGCCGTTAAGCGCTCTTTGAAAGTCAGGAGGGGCTAGTACTTAATTCCCATTTACACATTTAAAAACCTCCTCTGTACAAACTTCAGATCATGTCTCCCAGATTCCTAACTCCCATTTACAGCTTCATAAACCTCCCCCTACACTAACTTTATCAAAGTCTCCCACCAGCTGCCCCCTTGTGACTTGCCTGTTACTGAAACAGAATGATTATTTCTGTTTTGCATACGGCAAAAGTCATGCATCATCGAGTGCATTGTCTAAGGTCACGCACAGAGTCAGCGACAAAGCTCAGAGTAGAACCCAGGAGTTCTGTCTCCTCCTCTTCCCACTACCCCTTACTGCCTTGTAGCACTTGATCATTTTCTTCAAGCGCTGTGTAGGGGATTAATACTGAGGTTTTCTAAAGCACTGAGGGAGGAAGTTTGAAGGAAAGTTCGACCAGATACCATCAATCATCTTTCATCAATCATCTTTTCTCTTAGGTTGAAAAAACTTGTCTGAGCTAAAAAAATAAAAATCCCAAAACAAACCAACCCAAACCAAAATGCACAATTACATTCCTTATCTTTCTCGTGATTACTGATTGCCTAGATGATCCCATGGTATGAAGAACAAGGGAGTTAGTTATATGCATTACTTTTTATACAGATCATGCTTTACCTGTTTGATATTATCATGCCTGACTGCACCGAGTTAAATTAAAGAAAGCTGTTGCTGGAGATGAGGCTCAGGCAGAAAGATACGGAAACTGCAGCAAGCCAGCCATCTCTCCCAAGTCAGAGATGGAGGTAACCAGGCTGAATGGAACTCGCAAGAATTTGCATGCAGACTGCAGTGTAGGTCAGGCCCACGCATATAGACTTTCTCTGGCCTCCCCCTTTGCACTGCATGCTATGTTCCTTTAGGTGAATACATAATGCTTTGTTTTGAAGAAGCTGAGTTTGAGACACTTTGATCAGATGCTGTCACAGGAACCCAGAAGAAAAGGGCTTCCAGGTACCAAACAGAGTTGGCCCTATCATGTTAAAGCAGCTGGTAAGATGGCAAGGAGAAGGGGGTCAGCCCAGAGATGCAGTCTAAGAAAGGCAGGATGAAGATAGTGAAACCTGAAGTGCACCTGAGAGGGACTAAAAGGGGTCCAATCAGTTTGCCCAGCTAGATTAGCAGATACTTTCCCCTTGCTTCATTTTGCATTAGTTTTAGTCGTTCTGTGTCATGGCTCTATCCACCCAATATATTCCAGGTTCCATGACACTCACTTCTAATGCATCTTCTCTTGCTGATTCCGTTCAGTGACATCACAGTTTCAGTGTTTGTAGTGTCACTTCATCACAACGGAAAGGACTGTGACATCACAGCGTGGTCATTTTGCCAAGGACCCCAACCCTACAAACAACTCCCCGAAGGACAGGACTGCATTAACTCCCATTGGCTTCCCAAGGCCCCAAATGACCCTAATGTGATAATAAGGCAGGTGATTACAGACGAGAAAGTTTATATACATATAATAAAATAATAATATGGTCTTCTCTGTCCTCTTTGAGCAAAGAACTCCTGAGAGACTTCCAAACTTCTGTGAGATAAGTAGATACTTTTACATACATTTTACAGATGGGGAAATGGAGGCATAGAAACGGGAAATGACTTGCCTGAGTGAGTGATGAAGCCAGAAATAGACTCCAGAACTCCAAGACCTGAGTTTAAACCAGCAATGAGGAACAGCACATGCTAGTGGAATGGAATTTCTAAACACTGTTACAAGTTTAAAAGTACACTGGCATGGAGATGGAGCTCTTTACCCTTTCTCCTGGGTTCACAACTCTCAGCTGACAGAATTCCCTTGTTGGTGTCTCTTGAGTGACTGATCCAATGATGTTAGGTTAGTTTATCTAACTGGGCCAGATTCCTGTTTACACTAAGGCCCCTTTATACATCTCTGGCAGTGTAAGGGGGCCTTAGCATGGGAGTACATGACATTACAGGCCCTTATTACACAGCCAGAGTGGTGGCAAGGGACCTTAGGGCAAATGAGAATCCAGCTCAGTGTGTTTCACTATGCTCTCCGTGCATTCCAAAGCACAAGTTGAGTCTAACTGAGATTTAATACCATTCTGGAAGCATCAGGAGGAACTATTTAAAATATGTGATATCTATTATATCTAGATATATGATATCTATATCTATAGGTCAGAATCGCCTCACTGATTTGATGAATACTAGATCCTTCCCTCTCTAAAGAACAGAACGTGATAGGCTCCTACCCACAAATACTCTGAGCTTCAAAGGCAGTGTTGTGCCCCATAAAAGGCTGCGTAGGGAGTCAATGGTACCTGATTGTGCAGGTGCCAGGTCTGGTAGTCCTCTTTGTTGCACCTCCTGCTGAAGATGGATTTGTAGTCCACTTTGACCAGCTGCCATTCAGAGCGGAGACTGAAGTGGCCAAAAATTCTGAACATTGGAAAAGAGAGAAAGGCATACACACAGTCAGCCATGGAAATACAGAGCCTCCATACAAAAGTGAACCAAGGGTGGAAACTAACATTGAATCCCAGAACACATTACAAGGAAAGAACATAAGAACAGCCATACTGGGTCAGACCAAAGTTCCATCTAGCCCAGTATCCTGTCTTCCGACAGTGCCCAATGCCAGATGCCCCAGAGGCAATAAACAGAACAAGTGATCATCAAGTGATCCATCGCCTGTCGCTCATTCATAGCTTCTGGCAAACAAAGGCTAGGGACGTCATCCTGGCTAATAGCCATTGATGGATCTGTCCTCCATGGATTTATCTAGTTCTTTTTTGAACCCTAAGCCTTTACCTTCCTGTCCCTCAGCTTCCAATCATCTGCTTGTACGTGGTATCCTGCTCTCTGTCCCTTTGTGTATCCTGCCTTATTAGACTGCAATGGATACACAATGGATATACTCCTGTATGTCTGTATAGCACCTGGCATAATGGGGGCCTGATGTTAGCTGTGGCTTTTAGACACTCCTGTCATATAAATAATTATAGTAACGAGTAGCCCCATTAAAGCCAGTGGAATTACTCAGGTGAATACAGTTATACATGTATTTATACGATTGGGTCTTTTCTGAGATGACATGTTCTCACTGGTGTTAAATATTCTGACTGTACAAAAAAAGGAGAGAGAACCCAAATGTTAAAAAAATCACTATGCAGCAAAGAATGAAATGAAAATAGAGACCAACATGATGGAGGTGCTTAGAACATAAGAAGTGCCATACTGGATCAGACTTATGGTCCATCCAGCCCAGTAACCTGTCTTCTGACAGTGGCTATTACTAGATGCTTCAAAGGGAATGAACAGAACAGGGAAAACATCAGGTGATCCATCCCCTGTCATCCAGCACCAGCTTCTGGAAGTCGGGCTTGGTAAACATGATACAAGATGAGGGCCTGCAAAGACAGCAAACTACCATCTCCTAATTAGTTCACGCGATAATCATTTTCCACCACAGGGCAGGAACTTCCTTTTCTGGTAATTCTTTTGAGCAGGCTGATCATTACCAATGATTCAGTGACCCACATCTATGGCTGATCTGGCCAAGAAAGGAAATGTCTCGTTCATGATGTACCCCCAAGCTAGTGGACTTGTCGCTAGATGCCCCAATCAACACTGGGGCCTGTTTGTGCCAGATGCCATGCAGTCCCAGGCATACAGTAGGAGCAGAAGAGTGTGCATTCTAGATAGACAGGACAGACAATGGGTTACAGCACAGGACTGGGTACTGAGGCACAGAGACGTTAGGGCTGGGATTGTCAGGAAGGCCAATGAACATTAAACTCCAGACTAAGCACTCTGCCCAAGGCAGTACCAGACATCTCTGTGTTGGCTTGAATTCGAAGCCAGGTTTCTTGAAGCCCAGTGCAGTACCTTCCCCACAGGGCCATCTTTCCTCATACCCATAAAATCACGCACATGCCTAAGTGCTTCCAAGATCAGGGCCAACGTGAGGCCAACCGTCTCGATGCTAAACATTCTGTGCTGTCCTCCTGTGTGATAAACACTAAGAGCGTTTACTTGGCAGAAGCTCACATCTTTTACAAAGAAACAACTCACAACAAAACCGCCTTTAATTAATAAATAACATCAGGTATCTACACAAAAGGCTCCATTCATCTGGAATCATTCAGCTAGCTGCAGGGAAACTGCCTTTCAATCAAGCAACTACTTCTTACTCCTCACGCCAACGGTTCTTTTCTCCATAAGAAGCAACTTTTCAGCTGGCTGGAACCATATTTCCAACAAGGTGCATGGTGCAGGGAGATGGGGGACAGATATCAGTTGACCACTTTAACAGCCATAAACAAAGCTACAGTCTCACAGAGGGAAAAGAAAATGAAATAAAGGTGATGGAGCAAATCAATGCATCATCAGAACAAGCCAATACGAGCAGCTTGTTCTCCCCAAAGCAGAGTCTCAGATGAAGAAGAAAAAGATCTTAGAAATCAACAATAATTTATAGGTTTTTAAATGCATGTAGATATGATTTGTTAAACCTACTTCATTTCCAATATTCAACTACAAACAGGTGTCACAGTATCACCTTAGCTAGAGGGTTGATAGGAAGGAGAGGGAAGTATTTTTCCAACACACCACATCTTTCACCAACCTAAAATTCAACCAGGCTATTCATGAGCTTGGGGGGGGGGGGTGTAAAATTCTTTTATATATAAAAAAAAGAGGGGAAATTGCAAGATGATTTGCAAGTCTCACAGTGAGAGGAGAAGAAAAACAAAGATCAAGAGAGTGCGACCCTCAAGACACAAACATTCCTAACCTACATAGCACTGTAACCTTATGGATGTAACCCTCATCCCAACCTCTCCAGTGTTTGCCACCATCCCTTGCTCTGCCTCATCTTACCCTAGATTGTAAACTCCTAAAGGCTCGTGGCTTTACCTCTCCTCTGACTGCAAGGTGCTATGCAAGCTTACAGTGCTGTGGAAATGCAAACGTACGGAGCGGTGCAGCACACAGGATTAGTGGCATGGATGGTGAAGGGCCAGAGAGGGACGGAGACCTCTATTACAGGGAGTGAGGAGCTGCATTACCCCAGGGGCAGCTTCAGAAGGGATTGTGCCATTGGATTTATACAATCCCTCCCCCAGTACCTCGACGCGCAGGGCAAGTGTGTGTGCTGTACCTGCCCTCTGGATAGTACATTCCTATTCCCACCTGCTCGGTTCTGGTGTGGAGTCTCGAGGAACATGGGGCAATGATCTCCCCTCATTCACATCCACTTTGGTGACATGTGCTAGAGCCAGGCACAGCCTGAGCCTGAGCCAGGCGGAGGAGCCCCTAGGCTCTGGGGAACTCGAACCTTTCTGAGCTGACTGCTTTTTGGCACCCAGCAGGTTAGTTTAATTTCCCTGACTGGCTACTGTAAAACAGCTTCATGTCCATGAATGGCAACATCGGCCGCACACTGAGCAGCTCCGGCAGCAGCAGCTTCATGCCCACCAGCTCTGTATTCAGGAACTGCGTTCTGTGTATGGGCTTAGCTAGTGGCCAAGATATTCTACTGAATCAACTGTGTCGCTTTTCCTCTAAACCTGGTTCCCACTGGATTTGATACGGGTGATTTAAATGAGGCAAAGGAGGGTTAGAGGATGGAAATGTCACTCCATTTAGTGAGCCAGCCCCTCCGGGCTAGTGGCCTAGTCCCATTGACTCCCACAAAGCGATGCTGATTTACACCAGCTGAGGGACTGGCCCGGGGGGTCTATTTCATTGAACTGTAAACTCCCGCCCCCAAAGAGCTTACCTTGGATCCTGGGTCTCTGTGTGCTAGTAAGTCAAAGAGCGGCACACTGCCCCCAGGACGAAGGGGGGGAATCAAGGGCAGGCTCAGCGGCAGGGTGACCAGATGTCCCGATTTTATAAGGAAAGTCCTGATATTTGGGGCTTTGTCTTATATAGATGCCAATTACCACCACCCCCCCAATCCCCTGTCCCGATTTTTTGCCTTTGCTATCTGGTCACCCTACTCAGAGGTTGATAGGCAACAAATAGGGGGAGAGAGAGGAGAGCCATTATTTAGAGTGAGAGGGCCCCCACAGCTCAGGGGTGTGACAGGAAGATGCCTGCTCAGAGGAGGAGCAGTGTCGGAGAGAAAGCAGGTGGTTAGAGTCAAGTGATTGACAAGCAAAAGCCCGAGAGCACTGTGAGAGGGAAAAAGCCATTCTGAAAAAAATCAGGGCTGGAGCATGCATGGAAAAAAATTACTGGGGACTGGACTCAAGGAGATCAGGAGTTAGGATTTTCAGGATAGTTAGTATAATCTGCACCTGATCTCTGCATCTTGTAAAGAGGCGGGGCAGGAATGGTGGAGGAAGGGGTGGAGTGGGCTGGAGATGGGGGCGGGGTGGGGGCGGGAAGAGGCATGGTGGGGGCAGGGCCTGAGGCTGAGCAGAGATTGAGCACCCCAGGGAAAATTAGAAAACAGCACCTGTGAGGGCTTGTTGAGGGTGAGTCCCCGGCCTGCATGCAGGATCTCCCTGAGAACTCGCCCCTGGAAACGTGGTAGCAATATCCCTAAACTTCTTCCTTTCCCTCTTCCAGGTAACTCCCAGTTGATAGAGCTTTGTTGGGAAAACTCCGTGCCCAGTCAAGCTGAGTTAGTCTTTCAGCTCCCTTGATAAAATAAGTTACCACGAGGCATGTGCTGCTCGTGCTGCTAGTCCAGGGCTGCCCACCTGCTCCGATTGTATCTGAGCTCTAGGGTAGGAGATCAGGAGTCAGCATTTTCAGGATAGTTAGTATAATCTGCACCTGATCCCTGCATCTTGAGAACAGAAGCAGCCTGATTTCTGTGTGAAGGGGACACCTGCCAACTGCAACTGCCAGCCCCTATGCAGTTGTGGAGGAGTTTGGATTCATCTCTGAACCTGTGGATCATCAGTGGAGTGGTGAGTGCACCATCTTTTAGTTAAGACAGTCAGGGGAACTGCTTGGAAGACCCCTATTCCCTGAACTGTGTCCTCAAGCCAGGGAATAGAGGTTTGATGATTTTATTACCAACTGCCTATTTAACCTGTAGAGGGACTTACCATCTTATCCAACATGCACGTCTTTTGGGCTGGATTGAACTTAGGCAGCCTAGTTGCTTATTGATGCTACAGGAGATACATTGTCATAGGTTATCAAAGGCCACTACGAACCAGGAGAACAGTGCATTTTTCTCTTGCTATATCAGGTCATGTGACTGGGGAATGTCATGGGTATTATCAGCGTGGGCACTGGTGACCCTGAAAACAGTGTTTTACCTTGTTCTGTTATATTTATTTCCCATTTAATACAATTGCTCTCTTGACTATATTGTGTGTTTGTGTTATTTCTTGGGAGTCGCCAATCATCTAGCCCATAAGTGCTTCGAATTTTCCTTCCAAGCTGCCCTGGTGACCCTGCCCAGAAGGAGCAAGGGAGGGGGAGCCACCACCAAATAAATTCCTATGGGAAGAAAATAAGGAAGTTACATGACACCCTGCTGAGCTAGAGGCAGTTTCCAGATGAATCCAGGCCTGTCCATCACAACCTGTAAGGAGATTGGCATGAAAGGAGGTAGCCAGGTGGATACGATGCTACAACATCATCAACAGAGAAATAAACACTTGCTTGAACCCAACAGACAACATGGCTAGAGAAACCAAGAAATAGCGACTGGCCAGAAAAGGGGCATAAGAGCTGTCTCAAGATGAGCCACCAGGGTCTCCCTCTGCACTAACATTAGCGGACTACACAGCAGGGAAAGCAGCAGGCTGCGCTGGCCTTTCTTCAGAAACAAACCTCACCAGAGCCACTTGCTTTCTGAACAAAAAGAAAAACATTGAAATGCTTGCATGGTAATGACAATTAATGGAAAAAACAAGGTTTCCGAAGTGGAAGGGAATATATTAGCATTCTAAAAGCACAAAGCGTTAGCTACTCTTATATAATTGCTATAATTTAGAAGGAAACAATACTACACTAAATGTAATTAGAGCAATATGAACTGTAAGGGATGTTTCCCTCTGTGATGCTGACATGGTTCTGGGTCAACTGATTTTTATAAGAACTGTTTTGTTTTTTTTTAATAAAAAGCTTCTTAATGCTGATAAACTATCAT
The DNA here is from genome assembly GCF_003597395.2 of Chelonoidis abingdonii. Classification (NCBI taxonomy): domain Eukaryota; kingdom Metazoa; phylum Chordata; order Testudines; family Testudinidae; genus Chelonoidis; species Chelonoidis abingdonii. The sequence continues at coordinate 698,990 of NC_133784.1, forward strand.
GATCCAGCCCTCGATGTTATGAGCAGCAAGTAGGCAAACAAAGCTGCTGTATCTCCACTCTGACAATAATACAGTGACCGGTAATACGTCCCACCAAGATACTTACAGCCCTTTTCTGATGTACAAACCCATCAACATGGTGAAGGCTGCATTTCTAGTGGTCCCGCCTCAGCATGGAGGGATGGACTACTTGACATCTCGATGTCCAATCCAGCCCTACATTTCTGTGATTCATTTGAAGACAGAGGGTATGAACTACTTTTAGAGTAACTAAGGACAAGGAATTGTAGGAGACTATCAAAAGAATCCATTCCCAAGGGAAATGGGGAAAGCCCCATCCAAGTGGGATGTGTGAAAGTAGGCTCAAGAGAACATTGTAGGGAACAGTCCCTGCCCTGGCAGCGGCTGCAAGGGGTGAGCACCCCTACTAGATACTCTAGAACACGAGCTTCTGTAGTGGTTCATAAAATAGCTCAATTTGGCATCAGAAAGACTAAGCATTTATTTTAAAGTGTGATTATGGCCAGGAAAGCAACCACAGCACTGGGACAAGGTTTAAAGGTGCTCTGGTATGTAGTGAGTTACCAGATACCTGTCTAGCATGCAGCTGATCTAAGTGGGGTTATGAAAGGAAGGTGAATGGGAGGTTATCATTAGGGAGAGGGCATGTCCTCTCTTCTCTCTGTTGTCTGACACTGGAAAGGCCCGAGTCGTTGGAATTGATTTGTCATTGTTCTGAGTTTGTATTTTTGGAAATAAAGTCAGGGCTGAAGAAAGGGATATGCAGAGACGTAGCTGGGGGTTATTTTTCTGTCTCCAGCTTGGAAGTCTGTACACAGAGGGCATGTCTACACTACAAACTTAAGTCACCCTACTTCAGGTCGAATTACTGCCACCGCAGTTATTACAGTGGTTCATGTCCGCACTACCCCTCTTTCAGCTGGCAGGGCACAGCCTCACCAAGAGTGCTTCTACCAACTTACGAGGAGCTAGGGTGGGGGCTGAAAGCCTGGGCTCTCAGCATCACATGCAACTCCCTGCTGGGAGTCCTGCTGTGCCCCCAGCTCTCCTAGGTTCTTTTTGAATAAGGCTGTTTATTCATTTTTCTTTTAAGCAATTGATCCTGTATTATTGTCACCTTGATACAGAGAATATTTTTATGTCTTTTTCTTTCTTTTTATATAAAGCTTTCTTTTTAAAACCTGTTTGAGTTTTTCTCTGGTTAAGGCTAAGGAACGAAGGGAGGGGAAATCTCTTTGTGTTAGCTTGACTAGGTGAATCTGCATAGCCTCTGGGTGAGGGGGAGAGACTCTTAATCTCTCTGGGTTTGTGTTTCAAGGAATTGAAGCGGGAAAATCTGGGGGAGGTAAAGAGGGGGAAGGGAAGTGGGTTATTTCCCTTTGTTGTAGACTCAGGGCATCTGAGTCTTGGGGGTTCCCCAGGGAAGGTTTTAAGGAGACCAGAGTGAGCCAAACACTGGAAATTTTGGCTGGTGGCAGCGATATCAGATCTAAGCTGGTAATTAAGCTTAGAGGAGTTTATGCTAGCTACTCAGGTTAAGAACGCTAAGGTTCAAATCTGAGTAGGAAGCTACGACAGCCTTATGTTCACCTAATAGACCAGGCCTGAGTTACCTGCCCTTTTCCATTCAACAGAACAGCTCCATGAGTGTGTCTGTCTTGTATCTGGTTACTTTACTCACTAAATTAGGGAATTTGGTTTTTTGTTTTTTTTCCCCTAAATATGGCTAACTGTCTAGAGGCAATACAGATAAAGCAGAACAAAGTGAACTCTTCATTCTCTCTCACACATCCCCAATAACATTGTCAATCAGGACATAACTGCAGCCCCTTAATTGGTAGCTGGGTTGGAAAAAGATGAAAGATGAGCGCTTGGTTTTCAAGAACCTACTTTGGAAAGTCAATATGAAAAGCCATCTTTAGATTTCCCATCTGAGCAGGTCTTATCTGGATGTCATTGAGAAGCAATAAATACGGGAGCCCAGATGGCATTTAGACAGAGGCACTTTTCTGACTAAGTACACTTTAACAAGTATTCTCCACTCTGGGCCATAAAGCAATAATTTACTGTCCATAGACATGACAGATTTAGTTTTCCTGCCTCAAAGTAAACAGTTAAAATTCCTGTGGATTCCCAGCGAACACAAGAGGGTCGACTCAACCACCATCATTCTCAGCTCTCAATTAAGCGACTGCTAAGGAACCACAAATCCCATCCCAATCCCTTCTGTTACAGAAATTAGGTTATGCTTTCATTGCGGGGCTGAATGTCATTAATTTGAGAGCAAATTATTAGAAACCTAGAAAACAGTTCTGAAACGCCTGCAGATTTACGATGAAGTCATTTCGGAAAAGGTCAGTGGCAACACTGCTATAATTAAATCTTTCATTAATTTTTTAAATACACAACAACTTACAAATGCAGTATAAATTGACCAGACGACCTTGCAGGAAATTATTACAGAGTTCTTTCACGTTGTACAATAATCTAGCAGGCCGGAGAATTGCATTTCCTCTCCCTCCTTGTTTTAATTGACGATGGAGTTTCATGTTTGTTGCATAGCAATAATCAGAAGCGATGGATCAGGCCAGGAATTTGGATGGCTTGGGGGTTATGGAACACCAAGTTTTTGCCATCCATCGATTCAAAGCCCACCCCAGCTTGGTAAGTGAGAAAAAGTTCTAACAACATCACAGCCAATGAGTTCCCTAGACAAAAGGACTTAGTGGTAACAGTCTGGGTCCATTGCTGCTGGTGGCTGGGGATGGGACCTAGAAGGGGAGGGCTCTGAATTACAAAAGAGAATCCTTTCCCAAGTGTCTGGCTGGTGGGTCTTGCTCACATGATCAAGGTCTGACTACCATATTTGGCGTGGGGAACGAATTTTCCTCCAGGTCAGACTGGCAGAGACGCTGGGTTCTTTTTTTGCCTCTCTCTGCAGTACGGGGCCTGGGTCACTTGCAGGTTTAAACTAGTGTAAATGGTGTATTCTCTGTATCTTGAAGTCTTTAAATCATGTTTTGAGGACTTCAATAACTCAGCCAGAGGTTAGGGGTCTATTACAGGAGTGGGTGGGTGAGGTCTTGTGGCCTGCAATATGCAGGAGGTCAGATCATGATGGCGCCTTCTGATCTTAAAGTCTATGAGTTTAAGAAAAGACAATGACTGCTGTCAGGACCAGCTTTATGACCCGCAGGGCCCAATTCGAATACCCGGCGGTGGTCCGGGGCTTCGGTGGCACTTCGGCGGCAGGGGATCCGCTCCGGGTCTTCAGCGGCACCACAGGACCCCCCACCGCCGAAATGACATGAAGACTCCTGGAGCAGGGCCCTGTTAGGCGCGGGACCCTCTTAAGCATGGGGCCTGATTCTGGGGAATCAGGAGAACTGGCCTAAAGCCAGCCCTGGTCACCTCGCTCTGGCCCGGAAGGAGTTAAAAGCAGCCCTGCAGTGGGCTGTGGCAGGGAAAAGCCAGGCTGATTGGGAGAAGCAGCCACAGCTGGGGCCACATCCCAGTCAGGCCCCAGCTAGCCCTATGAAAGGGCTGAGGGACACACTCTCTCTAGCTCCCTACAGAGAGGAGGACCTGGCTGCCTGGGAAGCTGAGAAGGATATCTAGGGTGGAGCAGTGCTGGGGAAGGGCAGAGGGAGCTGGGGAGCTCCAGCCTAGCTAAGCCCCAGGCTGCAGGCTGAATTAAGGGCCCACAAGCGGGTACTAGGGTTGCAGAAGTGCAGCCCAGGAATAAGCAGAGGCAGCTGGTCCAAACCCTACTTGCCAATGATGAGCGGTTTATAGACTGCAGTCCGCCCCAGTGAGCAGGGGCTAGATCGTGACAGGCAATAGCCACTGAGGCAAGGGAGGGGTAGGGGTTGGGAGTTCCCCTGGGAGGGGAGACCCAGACTGAGGGGTTACTGCCAGGGGGAAAAACCCTAACCTAGAAGGGCACTGGGGTCTGGGAGGGACATGGGGGCCAAGGTAGGTGAGACACTGGCCTAAAGAGGGCTCTCTGAAGGGCGGAGCACTAATTCCCTGGACAACCAGCAGGAGGTGCTGCAGCGGTGAGTCGTCACCTCGCCACAGCAAGTGCCTCCTCAGTCCTAAATCCTCTTTATAACATGTTTGAAGTAACCTAACAGTGTAATATACAGGGCAAACCTGGGTGGCTGCTGTGTATATTTGGCTGGACCTGTTCTCTGGATATACAAAGGCTTTTGGGTCTCCAGAGTTGCCCCTTTAACTTGTAATGGAAGCTAGAGCACTGGGGCATTTGCAATGACTCATATTGTTGACTGAATCTTACTGACCCCTCATTGACAATACAAGGTTTTATGGAGCATGAAGATGCCAAGTGGAAAGTGAGCGCTAAGAACATCACGCAGAGACCCTGACCTCACAGTCACAGCAACCATCTTCATTCTTTCTGCAAATATTAGTACTTTCCTTCCATTGCTAACATCAAGGTTGGTGAGATAACAATTTGCCTCACTTTGTTTCTCGTACAGGCCAAAACACAATCCCCTTTGAAGTTAGATGTTGTCAGGATTTGGCCCAATACAATATACAGTTTATTTACAAAATACTTTAAAGTTGTATTTATAGAAAAAAAAATTCATTAACTAATTAATTAAAATCCTAGCAATCTAGCCCCTTTGTAATGTACCCTGTGGCATGACACTCCATATTCTTCATTGAAATATGATTATGATATGCATATGGCCTAAGTAAGATATATATTTATACACGATGGGTCTTGTAAGGTACCACTGGACAGGTTATAATTTACTAAATGTGATTATCCAATTTGTATGCATGTATCATTTCTGTATCCAACGTTAGGAATATTGACTACGTAACAATTACAACTGGGTGTGTATTTGGGAGACATCCACCAGACAACCAGCCATCAAAGCCTTGATGGGCCATTAGGAAGAAACACTAAAACTTTAAAGATACTAATCTCGCTCCTTCCTGAGAGGTGTAACACTACCAGGTCAGGTGGTCCTGTCACCTGGTACTAAGCACCATTTTGGACTTCTAGTGATTTTCCATTAAAAGGAGGGGGAGATCAAGACTGGGAAACAAAAGATTCCTGCCTTATGTAAATCTAATTTAAGGCTTGGGAGTAAAGCAAACAGGACTCTCCTCCATTGCCTACCAAAGCAGAAAGCCTGCTGAAAGTACCTGAAGGGACAAAGGAACTAACCTGAGGGGAAAGGCAGGGGTGAGTCCAGACTGAGACAGGTCCAGTCTGTAAAAAGAAATAACAAACTCTAGCTACAGAAACTCTGCAACTTGCCTAAAATAACATTTAGGTTTAGAAATTACTTCTTGAAACCAGTCTCTTTAAGATCTTAAACTTATTATGTGTGTTTTGTTTCATTTGCTCATAATCTTCTTTGTTCTGTTTGCTATTATCCCTTATAATGACTTAAAATCTGCCTTTCATAGTTAATAAAGTTGTTTTGTTTATTACTAAACCCAGTTTGTGCAATTTCTGAGTGGGGTAGAGTGTAAGAAGTTGAGCATCTCTCTCTTTACATTGAGGGAGAGGGCAAATTTTTACGCGCTTGCACTGTGAAGATCTTTCTATACAGCGCAAGACAGTATTATTTTGGGTTTATTCCGCAAAGGGGATGTGCACATGAGTGTTGGGTGAATCCTCTCACGCAGAGCTGACTTCAGTCTCTGTGTGCATCTGGATGTGGCTCTACCTGTATGTGTGCTGCAAGAGGCTGGAGAGCCTAATTCAGCAAAATAGGGAGAGGGAATCTAGGCTGGTGGAGCTCAGTGAAACCTCAGTATATCACTTGGCATCCTAGAAGAGGGGGTCCAATCTGTCACGTACCCTACTCAAGCAATGTGAATGTGTCCACACAACACTGTGAGACATTTATCAATATGGGAACGTATGCTACCTTCAGGTTCCAAAGGTGGAAACACAATTAGAAACAGTAAATATTAAATACATAAATACATAAACGATGGATGAGTGACTCCATCTTTATTTGTAGGATGGCATTCACAAAGCCTTAGGCATGTCTCTGAAGCAAATGCCTACTACAACTTGGGTGGCCCAGACACTGGTATTTAATGGAAGGGTCAGAGAAGTATTGGTTTTGCAGCTTTGAAGAAATACCTAGTGGCATGTGGTATTCTCCCCTATTAGCAAAGGGTGGGGTGTCCCATATCCTGTCGATCAAAATTCACTGGATGTAAAATTCACTATAATTGTGTGAACATCAGCTCAAATTTGCCATAAAATAACAATGTTCACTTCTGCAGCCTCGATTTCAAAGTTCTTCCTAAGAGTTAATTAAGCACTGCAGTATCCTTGTGAGTTACACAAGTATTACCGTTTCCATTTCCAATGAGTGAAATGAGACAGAGAGGGGAAGGGGTGTGTCAGTGCTACGCAAGGAGTCAGCAGCTCCGCACAGGTTGGAACGAAGCAGTCCAAGTCGAAGTGTCTTCCAGTCCTGTCTTCTAACCACTGCACTGCCGGTTCCAGCCCTTTCACTAAAGATGTCTCTGTAACATAGTCTCAACAGAAATATATGTGGATCCCCACCGCCTATGGAGGGAGGTAGAAGATTCTTTGTAATGTGCAGATAGACTTTTAATAGATTTTAATGCCAGAAGAGATAATCAGGTCACCGAGTCTGACCTCCTGTATAGCACATGCCAGAGAATTTCCCCCAGTTACCCCTGCAACAAGCCCAATGACTTCTGAGCAAATAAATCAAAACACCAACAATCAAAACACCAAACACCAACAACCCAGAACACAATGTGTGTTCCTGCTGCAAAATATTGACCCGGTGTGCCTAAAGAGACTGCAGCAAAGGAGCACTGGCTCCCGAACGCAGGCTTAGCATTTAGGGCTCAACCCGTGCAAGCAACGGCAGAACAATTGCAAACTGAGCCAGTGGGGTTAGCGGCTATGAATGGAGAGCCAGAGCTGAGCCATTCCCCATGAATTAAACATAAATCATTACTTTGACGACAAGCAAATGGGCTGTGCAACCTTCTGATTGCTTTTTATTAGGGTTTAGATGGAATTGGGGTGAAAGGAGGTCACCGGTTACATAGAAACTGGATGCAATGAGAGTGAGACAAAGAACAAGAACCTAACGAACAGAGACACAGACCAGCAATTCGGGAGAGTGGAAGAGGAGCCTGAGTGATATTAGCTAATGATTGGCAAGATGATGCAGGCAGCGAGAGACTGGAAGGGAAGTATAAAGATGAACGATGACAGTTTAAAGGAAGGCAATCGCCGATGAAAAACACACTATCATTTTTCTCCAAACAATAAATAGGGCCTTTAAAAGCCACTTTGAAGCTTTTACTTCAGTTCATTTCACCTGACCGCTGGGCCAGAAATGGCTGCTTCGGGGCAACTGGATGACATAAGTCAAGGCTGCCTGCGCTTGTCTCTGCACGTGGGAAAAGATGAGAAGAAATGGCAATCGTCTTTGGAAAGGGGGTAACAAGATCTGGAAGGGGTAAGAAGACAGAAACCTTTTTTTACCGAATTAAATATATGGTCCATTCAGAAAGGAATGGGGCCAGATCCTCTGCTCGAGTAGATCAGCACACCTCCACCAGGTTCAATAAAGTTATCCCGATTCACTCCCACTGTGGATCTAGCCCATGGTGTCAAGAACAGTCTGACAATTTAAACCCTGTTTTTATGAATATAAAATAGGTTGATCAGCTCCATCTAATACTTTCTATTAGAGACGGCCCATTGCCAGCCAATCTGGATTTCAAAACTATACGGATCCAAGCTTTTGGTTTAGCCCATTACAAAGGGTTGGCTACAAAAATCGGGATCTAGGTGCAGCTTCCGAACCCCACAAAACCCAGGGAAGGTGTCTGGATCGCGTTTGAATTTGGGGCCATCACCATACCCACGTGCGTTCTCTCTTAAAATGAGTTATTCTGCAGTTTGTCTTCACCAAAATGCTGTCATAAGCACCAACCCTAGAATAACAAAGGAGGGAGGCAGGACATCAGAGGAAAAAAAAAATCTGGGGGTAGAAACTGGTCTCAGCATTATTTTCCTGCAGTTATTTACACCAGAAGGAAATAAACTATAAAGAGCACAAAATACCTTGCAATGTCCTTTTTAGACAACACACCCACCCTCTGCTTAAACTTTGTAACTCTTCTGGACACAAGGAACGGCAGCATAAGTTCTGGAATGTCAGTCATTAAAAGCTGTTGGCAAACATTGGGATTCACAGACTATATCACAAATAGACCCTTATTACAACTTGCCTAGGCTTGCAAGTAAACCACTGGCTTAGCCCTAAGGAGCTCAAAGTTCAAATCTCAGCTCCACCACAAACTCCCTGTGTCAAGCCACTTCATCCCTCAGTTTCTCACCTGTCAGATGGGATACTCCTCCTTCCTTTGGCTGTCTTATCTGTTTAGTTTGTACACTCGTTGGGGCAGTGACTATCCCTTAATAGGTCCTACCAAATTCACGGTACATTTTGGTCAATTTCACGGTCAGAGGATTTTAAAAGTCGTAAATTTCATTATTTCAGCTATTCAAAACTGAAATTTCACTGTATTGTAATTGTCGGGGTCCTGACTCAAAAAGGAGTTGTAGAGGGGGGGCCTGCAAGGGCATTGTAGTGGGGGCTGCGGTACTGCTACTCTTACTACTGTGCTGCTGCTGATGGCTGTGCTGCCTTCAGAGCTGGGCAGCTGGTGACTGGCGGCTACTTTACTTCTGCTCTTCTGCTGGCAGAACGCTGCCTTCAGAATTGGGCATCTGGAAAACAGCTGCCACTCTCTGGCCACCCAGCTCTGAAGCACAGAAGTAAGGGTGGCAATACCATGACTCCCCTAAAATAACCTTATGACACCCCCCCGGAACTCCCTTTTGGGCCAGGCCCCTCAATTTGAGAAACCCTGGTCTCCCCCGTGAAATCTGTACAGTCTAGGGTAAAACCACACAAAAGACCAGATTTCACAGTCCGTGATGCGTTTTTCATGGCTGTTAATTTGGTAGGCCCCTATGTATAGTAAAGTCAGGCACTGGTATTGGCTGGGGCCTTTAGGATCTGCCATTCTACAGATAACAAGATGGCTTCCTTAACAGCAAGTTCCACAGACAGTGCTTTACCAAATGTTCTTGGAGGACGACGCCACTACCCCTGTAGGTCAGAAGTGGGGTGTGATGGAGTGAGAGGGGAAGAACCGCCATCCAATGCCATAAAGTTTCTGGGATGATAGAGAAGATCCAAGCGCCCAGTGCTGTCAGTATAGTCCCTCTCATCCATGCTATGGTCTCTTTAAAAAAATGGCCACATATTTACTCATCCAGTCAATGGGCACGTTCTCTGCAGTGCTGGCATGAGAGAGGAACTCTGCCAATTATACAGTGAGATGCAATCCTTGAGTTAGCGAGCAACACCAAATGCAATTAGTGAGTAATCTGCAAACACAATGATGAGGTGGCTCTGCGGCTTGAGCTGGATTTATGGATTAGTCGCACGGCTCCACGTGCAAAAGGGGAGGGGAGGACAAAAAAAATTAAACAATATCAAAATACGAGTTTACTGAACAACAAAACCAAGCTTTTGAAATCTGATTTTAAAAAAAAATTATTTCTGATGTTTCCAAAGCGCTTTACATGACAATTGCTTCACAAGAGATCCCAGACACATGAAACAGGGAGTGTGAATTTTTAATGCTGCTTTTCAGAAGTGTTTTCTTTCTTTCTTTGTGGCACTCATGAAAGGCAGCTGGCCTGACAGCTTTGAAGACTCAAGTCCTCTTTCTTCCCCACAACAAGTACTGCATGTACAACAGCAGCTTCCCCACACCAAGACTGAGTCTGCAGGCACTGTCCATGGGGGGAAAGCAGTACAACACCATCTCTTTAGCTTACGCTTCCCTTATTGACTTCCTACAAGTGTCATAGAATAGCAGGGTTGGAAGGGACCTCAGGAGGTATCTAGTCCAACCCCCTGCTCAAAGCAGGACCAATCCCCAAGTAAATCTCCAAATGGCCCCTCAAGGATTGCACTCATGACCTTGGGTTTAACAAGCCAACACTCAAACCACTCAGCTATCCCTCCCCACAGCTCTTGTGGGGGATGGCATTGGTCTGAGACCCTTCCACTATGCATCTCACACAGGCCATCAAACAGGTATAAATTATTTATCATTATTATTATTGTGGTAGCACTCAGGGGTTCCTATTAGGGATTAGGCCCTCTTCATGCTACATCCTGTGCAACGTGCAAGAAAAAGATGGTGCCTCCCGCACAGGGCTTGGTTACTGCCAGCTGGCATGCACAGGGTGAACTTGTGCCCTGCAAAGCACTGCTGAGCATACTCTTCAGAGGGGCCAAAACCCCACAAATGCTCAGCTGAGAGTTCAGGACTTACCGCACCCAGTGCTGCACAGGGACAGGCCCTGCTGAAGCAGACAGTGGATGCTGGTGGCCAGACCCACCAACTGGGGGGAAGTGAAATAATCCTCCTGACAACGTTCCAGTGCCAATGCTTTTCTTTAGTCACTTGGAATCAATGATTGAGAACAACACAACTCAGAACTGTCTTTGCCGCCCCCGCAGGGCCTGGCCCTAGCTCTTCTTCACAAGGACTTCACAGCCCTCCTCCACTCAGGTCGCTCCCTTTCAGGCCTTCTTGCTTGACAAGTGCAGTGACCTCTCCTCCCTGGTTTGATTCTGTGCCTGAAGTGTCAGGAAAACAAGTGACTAAACACTAGCCTAGGATTCAGGTAGACCTGTGTTCTATTCCCAGCTCAGCCAGGGGGTGACCTTGGGCAAATCATTTCACTGCTCTGTGCCTCAGTTTCACCACCTGTAAAATGGGGCTCATGCACCTCACCTCCTTTGTGAAGTGTCTTGAGATCTACCGATGACAAATGCAGTAGAAGAGGTAAGGATTATTATATATGAATTTCCTGTGGGGCACACGACTAGGAACGAACACATGACCTGCAACTACAGCTCTCACCATTAAAGAGCCAGAACAGGTGCACTGGGACATGCTGCAAGACCCAGTGCCCTCTGCCAGGGGATTGTCAAGTTCTCCAGGAACTCGTTTAGGGTCACAGACACCCTCTTTCCTTCTCTCCTTTCCTGAGATGCAATGAATAAATACTTGATGGCTTGTGAATGATCACTTCAGAAGCAGAGATTGTGATTAGCCTATTCAAATGATCTAGAAGGGCAGCATGCACCACTAGCATCATCAATACAATGCTCTTTCAGCCTAACTAGCTGAATTCACGCAGTAAGCCACAGGCTTAACAATTATACAGCTGCTGGAGGAGAAAAAAGATGGGGGTAGGAAAGGATACTGGTTAAATTAATGACCATTAGTAACATTTGTGGTCCTGAAAGCTAAGAAAATTCTACAGCCAATCAAATGTTATGGTTCCAGGTACAGGCTGACCAGGAACAGGGATAGAATAGGAATCCCCATACACACACTCATTTTCTAGCATGGTATAAAATTGACAATCAGTAATAGTGGGATGCTCATTTTCCACTGAAGCCTCCAGTACAGGCTATTTCCAGAGGTGGTTTGAAACCAGATCAGATGAGCCAGTGGCTTGGCTCACTATGATAAAGGCTAATATCTAAAATAAAATAAAAAAAATCTTTGCTTCCCTCACTCAATATTCTTATTTTTGGTTTTTGTTCTCCAGCCAAGTTATATAATCTTGATGCAGGATTTTTTGTTTGTTGATTTGTTTCCCTTTCTTTCATTCCAATATGACTTCTTTGTTTTCTCGCGGCTCATTTTGATTCCACATCAGCTAGCTGAAGAGGAGTCCATATATCGATACATTTTAAGTTAAAGACCTTTGCTTCTCTCCTCTTGAAGACTTCAGCTGCATTTTCCATTATGCCCTCAAAGCAGTCCACAGTTGCCTGCTGCAGTTTTCATCATTTCATAACCACAGGATTGTGCAGTGAATCAGAAGGACACACATCACAATATTGCCAGTAAACCCCACTTTAGAAACTGGTCCGCCGCCAATAATAAAGACAGTTGCATTTCAAACAGATAATGCAGTTGTAAAGCAGACTCCAGATAAGATAGGAAGGAAAACTTCATGGCAGGATAAAACTAGTCTAAGGGGAAAAAAAACCCCAGAGCCGCTTTCGGATAACAGCACTAGACAAATTGGACAAACAGGGTTTTGAGACAATCCACCAATCTATACAGCATATTCTTCCCCCAGAATAATGGCATTTTTATGAGACTTGAGAGCTTATGGCAATCTGCCTGGTGGATCAGCTTTACATGCCCTGGGTGTAATAGCAGAGCTCAGAGTTCCCTAACCCCACAAGCCCGCACACACATTTCCCCTTCACTAAGTTGTATGCTGGAAGCTGCCAACCCCATTTTCCCTTCTACAGATCTAGGGTAGATGTCCAGAACCAGTGCTCCTTTCCCCTGGATTCCCTCTCCTGTTTTAGTTCTCTCCTCGGCTTACTAACAGCAATGGCTGAACATCTTCATAAGAGACAGACAAGGTGGGCGAGGGAATACCTTTTATTGGATCAAAGGCTGTTGGTGAGAGTCGTCCAATAAAAGATATTCCCTCACCCACCTGGTCTCTCTAATATCCTGGGACCAACATGGTCCCACAACACCACTACCTACTTCTTCATAAAAGGCTTTTTCAGGAAGTTTGGCTCAGATACTCAAAGGTATTTAGGCTCCTAACCTCCACTGAAATCAGGGCTGGAGCTTAGGTTCTCAAGTCCACCCGGCCTCCTAGGGCCTGAGAAGTTCTGCTACTTTTAGCATACTAGCTTGAGTCCCACCAGTATGGGTCTGCTTCCCCAGCCTGGGAGGCTGGCTCCCAGCTGCAATGCAGACAGACCCTTGGGGGTATTTCAATCTCCATCACCCATTGAGATCCCATTACCCATTCAGCAACAAGACGGCCAATTAGCGTCAGCTGTGCTGAATTTGCAGCTATGGGTTCTTGTCCACTAGGAAGCAACCAAGAGCAGCAAACCATTTCACACGGCCCACAGGGCAGGAACCGTTCACTATCACCTCAGAGCTTCCAGCTGAGTTCAGGTCTGGAAGTCAAGATGGCAGGCACCAATAGCTCCAAGCCATCCAGTACGCTGTGAATGCTCCCTTTATAGGCTTGATCTTCACCTGGGCCTCCATCACACCTTGCCACTGTTCTCTGCTATCTGCTCTTCCCTGCATAATATGCCTGCATCACCCCAGATTTTTCATGTGTGCTTGGAAAGAGAGATGATGGCATGGGATCTGTTCACTGGTTTTCCCACGTAAACAGAACTGCCTTCTCATATCTGTAACTAAGCAGGGAGGGAGCAGCAGTGTACTTGCTGGAAATGTTGGTACTGAATGCTCCTACAAAGCATGCTGAAGCCCAGCGCAGCAGCATTCAAGAGCTGCAGTTTCAAAGGTGGGCTCGTGTGAAGGCCGTGTAGGGGAAGGTTTGCAGAACTCTTAGCCCAAGAAGTGAATGAGCAGCAATGACAGTCATAATGCTACCAAGAAAAAAACCCTTCTCTGGTCCCGTGTGTGATGACTGTAGATTGGAAGCATTTTGGGAAAGGGACAGTCTTTGCTTTTGTGGAGCTTTAAGCCTACCAGGGGAAAGGAGGCAGTCCAGTGGCTAGGGACCAGGCATAGCACTCAGAAGATGTGGGTTCTGCTCCCACATACGTGCTCTTCAGCAAGTCACTTCATTACTCAGAGCCTCAGTTTCCCCATCTGGCTTATCAATACACAATTTTTGTCCTGCTGTAACTATAGATTAGAAATTGATACAACTCTCTAGTGGAGTAGCATGAAGGTGCTTATACTGGTATAGTTTGTTCCCATATTGTTAAATCAGTATAACCGTGTGCACTGGGGGTTTTACTCATTTAAATATATTGCCAGAAAAATCGCAACCTCAGGGAAATAATTAAATCAGTATAAAATCTGTGTATAGACTAGGCTTTACGTCGTAAATTCCCTGGGGCAAGGATGGTCTCTCTCTGTGTAAGAATTCGGCACAAAGGGACCCCCAACTCAGAGGAGCCCTCAAGGCGCAACTGTAATACAAATAAATAATAATAGTCAGCATAACAAGAAGTAATAAAAAGTGAATTCCCCCAGGAGATTAGGCTAGGAAGTGGCTGAGGCACCGAGCAATCTGGTGCATTTCAATGGCAACGGGGTTACTTTTCCGAAGTCCCAGGTACTGGCTGTGATCTCTGGTAGGAATATTTTAGCCATTTCCAGAAAGGGGCGGGGGACTCCAGAAAATCAACTCAACCCTTGTTTTGGTTTCAAGGCATTTGAATACTGGGCTCCCTGGAGCCCCTCCAGCATAGCACTGCCCCTGCCTGGCAGCCTCAGACTCCCCAGCAGCCCTAAGCACCACTGAGGAATGAAAGCTCCCCATCCTGCAAGCTGTGCTTTGTTGGAGGATCCCTGAAATCAGTGGAAGTGCTGCACGGCCACACAGGTCCCATCTGCCTGCAGTTCTTCTGCCTCGAGTCCCCATGAGCCCAGAATGACCTGGCTCTGTCCATATGGATCAGTTCTCTACAATTCATCTTCAGGGAAATATTTAGAAAAGCTGCATGAGAACCATTTCCTAGCTAGGTTATAAATGAGCTGTTTTACTATTCAGCGCCTGGGAAAGTGTGGGTAGGAGTTTCTATACACATTTCTGGCAAGCAAAGGGCCACATTTCTTTTACAGCTTTTATAAACTCCTATGAACATTATTATACTGGCCTCAATGTTTAAAAAGAAAAAATGCCTGTAAAGATTTCAAAAGGAAAACAAACCAGTACCCAGTAAAGTTGGCATCGAATGGCCAGCAGTACTGGCTTCCTACATTCTCCCTGGAAATACTGGAAGGATAAATAATAATAATCTTGGATTTGAAAAGCATGTTTCATCTGAAAGGAAACCACATTGTACCTGGGCCGAATCCTTAGCTACTGTAAACTGGGTTAGCTCCATTGACTACAGTCGAGATACTGATGTGCTGATTTACACAAGGGGAGGGCCTGGCTGTCCATATAGGCTTGAGTGAATGCAACCACTTCACCCACTACTGTATTTGGGAAACTGCAGATTTATAGATTCATTGACTCTAGGACTGGAAGGGACCTCGAGAGGTCATCGAGTCCAGTCCCCTGCCCTCATGGCAGGACCAAATACTGTCTAGACCAGCCCTGATAGACATTTATCTAACCTACTCTTAAATATCTCCAGAGATGGAGATTCCACAACCTCCCTAGGCATTTTCCTTTTAACTACCCCTGAGACAGTATGGACTTTTCCTAAGTCAAATCTAAATCTCCCTTGCTGCAGGTAAGCCCATCTTCTTGTCTTCTTTAGGGAAAGTGAACAAGTTGTCTCCTTCTGGTGATCACCTTTTAGTACCTGACTGAACACTATAGCCCTCTCATCTTCTCTTTTTCCAACTACATAACCCATTCTTTCAGCTCTTCATATTTCATGTTTCACACCTTTATCATTCTTGTTGCTTTCTCTGACCTCTCCATTCTCCAGCATCTTTCTTGAAATTGGTTGCCCACACTGGACACCATACTCCGTTAGGCCTAACCAGCCAAGGAGACGGTAAGAAGCTTCTCGTTCTGTTACAACACACTCAGTTAATTCATCCCAGAATACGTTTGCTTTTTTGCCGTATCACATGTTGACTCATATTTGCTGGCATAATAACCCTAAGATATCTTTCTGCCCTCCTCCTTCCTGGACAGTCTCCTCCCATTCTGTATGTGTTAAAATTTGTTCCTTCCTAAGTGGCCTTTGCATTCGTCTTGATTCAATTATGCCGGTTTTACTCACACGCATTCTCCCATTGTCCAGTCATTTTGATTTTGGCCCTGTCCTCCAAAGCAGTTGCATCCCTCCAGTTCTGGTATCGTCTGCAAACTAATAGCGTACTTTTCTATTGCCAACATCAATCGTAGAGTTATTGAACACTGTCCCAACAGACCCTCGGGGAACCCCACTGTTATCCTTTCCCGAGCAGGATTGGGCCTAATAAGCTATCTCTCTGAGACGGTTATCAACAGTTATGCACACCTTTAGTAGCCCATCTAAATGTATTTGCCTAGTTTTCCACTAGGATATATGCAAGGACCGTCAATGCCTTGCGTACAGTCTAGTATTACACTCAACCGCTTTCTCCTATTCCACAAGCTCGTTACTTCAAGAAACCATAATTGATTGACCATGCTTTTTCTTTTACAATCCACGCTGCTTCCCTGATCAACCTTCACTCCAGTGTTTGCAGATGGTTTCTTTAATACTTGCTCCATTAATCTTCCCTGGCCGAAGTTACTAATGGTTGGTTGTCGTGTTGTTTATTTCCGTTTAACTCTATTTTGCGCTTTCCGTCTTTTGTCTTCCCATACCATGGATTCAAGTATGTAGAGGCTAGATATCTCTCTAGTACTCCTATTTCTGTGCATCTAGGCTGTGACTAGCAGCGGCATCTAACTTTTCTAAGTGATTTTTAACTTGCTCTTTTTTTATTTTATCTTCTAAACTTACCCCCTTCCCATAAGCATTCACTATGTTAGACATTCCTTCAGACTTCTCAGTGAAGACCGAAGCAAAGAAGTCATTGAGCATCTCTGCCATTTCCAAGTTTCCTGTTACTGTTTCTCCCTCCTCACTGAGTAGTGGGCCTACCCTGTCCTTGGTCTTCCTCTTGCTTGTAATGTATTGATAAAAAGTCTTCTTGTTTCCCTTGTTCCCAGATGCATAACAACGATGCACAATATAACAATGCAGAGAAACCACTATATTGACCAGGACCCATTGAGGAAAATGTGGTAACCGAATTGGTTACCCAGAGTGAACAGCTTACGATCCAGCCCTTTATTCAGAGCTGCCTGCTGACCGCCAAAATGACATTTAGTCCATTTTCATGAAATGTTAAGTATTTTCCCGCATTACTTCTTATTGTGTTTTGCTCTTGTCAGGTAGTAGCTGCACATGACAAACTAGCACACATGCACACACTCCACAAAAGCTGATGTCCCTGCAAAGATGTCAAAATGGTCCATTGATTACATTTACAGATTCTCATGGAAACTCACAAAAATCCGTTATTGCCTATGAAGCAAAAAATAAAAGGAGAGTTCTGTGAAGGTGCATCCTTGTTTCCAGCTGAAACATCACTATCTGATGGACAAACTACGAGACACCATCACTAATAATGTAATTCAGAGATTGAGTGGTTATAAAGCTAGACGTGACCATCGTAATAAGCTAAACTGACCTCCTGTGTAACACAAGCCATAGGACTTCCCTGCATTTATTCCTGTTTGAATGTGAAAAACATGCAACCTTGACTTAAAATAATAAGGAAGCTAAGCGCATTGCTTTTTCTCAAATGTGAAGTAGCCAAACCACAATCAAGTTTCACAGATTCGCTCTTCTGGGGCAGATTCTGGAGCTGAGATATGACTCTCTGCCCCAGCTAAGTGGCATAAAGAAGCTATCACTCAACTGCACATGCCTAAAAGAGAATAGGAGTACTTGTTCTTTTTGCGGATACAGACTAACACGGCTGCTACTCTGAAACTAGAAGAGGATGTCACTTGTGTAGAACACTCTGGTGGTGCAGCTGCACTGCAGCTGGGCCTGGTGCCCTTCCCGGTATAGGGGGCATGTGAGGAGGTCTGGCAGACAGAGACTCAAACCCATATTGAATACCCTGGGCTAGATCATCTCCTGCAATGAGTTCCCTTTGGCACAGGAGAATTGGAGGAAGGGCTGTCAGAGAGCCAGTGACACCTCCTCGTTCTCAAGCTGCCAAGGCCCCAGCCCTGAAACACCCCATATGCCAAGAAAGGAGGTGTGGTTGCGGGCTCCACTGACTTTCTACCAGCTGAGAGATTCAGCCCCCTCCCTGGGAATTCTCAACTTGGCAGCTACAGCTAGATTCCAGCCCCTTGTGTAAGAAATTGACAGGTTCTATGTACTAGAGATATCTAATTCCTTGGGACCCCTACGGCTGCAACAATGCTGTATAGACTCTCTATCCAACACTCTCCCTACAATACGGTTAGTTCACTCTGCGTAAGATTGATGTTTTGCCATTATTTGTGGAAGAGATACCACGGTGAATCACAAAATCCAATTCCAATGAAAGCACATCCCAACTCTCAAAGCCCTTATCCGATTCCAAACTTCTCAAGAGATGGGTGGCATTCCTGTCTAGTATTCCGCTCCAAATTGATGATTAATAGTAATGCTACCTGTGAGCTACACCCCCCCACACCCTTCCTGAAATACAAGCATACAGGAACGACAGAGACTAGAGCAAAAGATAGTGGGCCCAATACACCTTCCTCTTGGAACGGGTGTAACTCAGGATAACCCTACTGTTCAGGGTGCAGTCACACTGGTGTCAAAGGGGCCAGCGACAGCAGAATCAGACCCCTTACAAAGTGAAATTCGGAGCAGTCCTAATAGCCAGAGCAGCAGGAGGCTTCTGTGTTTGCAATGAAGTGTTACTGCAGCATAATCTCCTTCCTGTTGTGATTAATGGAGGGCACTTACTCACATCACAGGAACACTCCTGAAGCAGCACTACACAGCTGTATCACACAGTAAGTGTAAAGTGTTTGGATAGCACACTTTTAACTGTACTGCTCTCTTGGAACCTGACCCCTTACTCAGAGCCGGACTTTCCTCTTGCGGCCCCCAGCCCGCAGAGGACGAGCGGATAATGAAATGGTCACTGGAAGCTACTCCCTCTATGTCTATGGGCAAGTGCAACCCACTGGTGAGTGTGTTTCAAGCCACTCTCCATGCCTGTCCAGAAGATATAAGTGGTTACAACCAGCAGCTATGAAGGACTGGCTCTTTAGCTCAAGCTGTAGGAATGCCTACATTTAGTTCTGGGGGTCCCTGCTTCACTTCCCAGTGTGTCAGCTAAGAAGGTGCATATTGCTTAGTTCTAAACACCAGTAGCTTATTGCAACATTATACAGCCTGTTTATTCTCTAGCTCATGTTATATAGGACGGCTAATGGTCCCTTCTGACCTTAAAATGTACAAATAATCCAAAAGCTCTGTAAATTCTAAAAGGTACCTGAGAACAGTCTGCTGCATTAGAGCTTCTAGGCCGCTCTAGAGAGCAACATGTTCACACACAGGGGAACAGGTCTGACGTTGCACCTAGCAGAGGGCTGAAGCAACTGACACACACACGCAGTGCCATACGCTCGATCCCGACACATCTCATTTGAGACTTACGTCATTAGCTGTGTCTCTATGCCCGGCTCCACAAGGGACCCATCCACAAAAAGGGGTGTCGAGGTGAAGGCATATTTATTCCAGGATCTTCCTTCATCAAAACTCACCCTGGAATTGAAATGGACAAAATCAATAAATGTAAACATGTGGCTCTGTAACCATTACCTAGGCAATTAAACAACTTCTAAGGTTTGCAAGCCACAGCTGCTGGATTTATAAACACGTGTCAATCTTTGCCATCTCCCCATGTTATTGATTAATGTTCTCAGAGTGCCCTCAAGAAGCAAAGCAGCAAATATCATCATCAAAGTCATTAAAGGCCTGCGTCAGGGCTGTCAACCCTCCAGGACTCTCCTGGAGCCTCCAGGAATTAAATATTAATCTTTAATCAAAGATTGTGTCTTGTGAGGAAACATCCAGGAATACATCCAACTAAAATTGGCAGGCCAGGCCTATGTTTGCTATGTCAATCAACAAGTCAGACCCAAGACTGCAGGAGGTATTGATAATACCTAAGACAGGACATGTAGTCCTTAGATGTGTGTCTATGTTCAAGACATTAATTTCAGCAGGGGAAAATACACAGCCTCAAATGTGGTGTAGTGCTTAGGGAAACTTGGAGTCAGGAGAGCTGAATTCTTTCACCAACCCTGCCACAGACCCATGGTGAGTCACAGCCTCTCTGTGCCCCAGTTTCCCCATCAATAAAATGAGGGTCTGAATACTTATCCCTCTCACAGGGTCTTTGTGGGGTTTAATTCATTAATATTAGCAATGTGCTTTGAGAATGGCAGACGAAGCGAGCTAAATGCTGAACCAAATTCTCTGCTACATCCTCGCAACTCCACTCATGTCCATGGGGCTGCATGGGAGTAAGTGAGAGCAGAATCTGACCTTTATCCACTAGAAAACGGAATGTGCCCAACTAATTTCAACCAACAGCCAGCATGGACAGCAATCACATTCAGTCACTGCTCCCGTGGAATGTTACAGGTCAGTGGCTCTGTAGCCTATGTCAAACTGCCTGAGCCACGGAGTGGCATGGGGTAGTGTGGTGATGTTCGATTTACAAACAATTCAGGAAACAGGACAGTTTTTCTTTGCTCCTGGAGTCTTTACGTAACTGTTCCAGGAGAATTTCTGCTTGAAGACTTATCCCAGAAGCCTGCCTGCAAAGAACAACAAACAGGGGAACACAAGGGCTTACTGGCCCCTGAATGATCAGGTCCCGTTCCAGCTGGGTCATTTCAGAGCTCTCTCTTTGTAATTCCGGCACGTGGCTGAGCTGTGAAAGCTGAGAAATAACCCCCCATGGGCACCGCCAAAGGTACAAATGAGGCACAATTTCTCCTCTCGTCAACAGGAAATGTTTCTCACTTCAAAAGAGAAGAGAAACTTATTCTCCGGTCAGTGGGGGCTTGGGGCGGGGAGACATTATCCTGCAGAATTCTGATTCCCACAGGGCTGAGTCAGCACTTTAAGGGGTAAACTGATGCTTCTCAAGACAGGCAGATGTGACCAACTGGTCAGTGCATGAGATTTGGGTCCAGTCCATAGAGAAAGGTCTCATCTACAGAGCCTGGCTTTTTAGCTCCTGCTGTACAGACTGGAGCTCTTAGCAGAGGTCACTGGTTTAAACCCCAGCGTCAGCAAAGAGGAGCAGCCATCACACCGATTATTTTGAAGGGGGAGATAATATTTGAGCTAGAGAAGGGGTGAAATGCTCCATTTAGGTCTTTCAGTCCATAATGGACAGTGTCAAACCCTGTGTTTCCCTGTCAGAATCCAGCCAAATCCCTGCTGGAAACAGCGCATGACCTCCAACAGGTGAGTAAGGAGGATATGGACTGAGTTGCAGGGTTTGGTGGAAGGGGTTTGGCAGGGGTTAGACTCCTCCCCACTGAAGCCAGGGAGGAGCAGGATAGATGATTAACAATTTGTCTTTCAGTCGCTCCCAGGAGCCCAGTCAAAGGCCAGGATCCCATCAGGTTAGGCGGCGTGCAGCTGCATTGACAGGCAGGGCAGCAGTGGTCTCAGACCCAGGGCTGCTGAATCTCACCACATCCCAAATCCCTGCCCTGAAGATGGCACATTGGGCCTGATCCAAAGGCAATGGGCCTTTCCATTGATTCTAAAAGGCTGGGGATGAGGCCTAAAGGCAGCTTACCCCTCAACCCCTGGGACTCATGCCTCACATCATGCAGAGCTCCCTGCTTGAGCTCGTCAGCCCCTGCTTCCCATCATGGAGCACACTGGTCCCAGTGAAACCAGAACCTTCCGCAAATGCAGAGGAATGGACTGGATTTACCCCCATGAGGCGCATTACTGAGATAGACTCATAGCCTCATAGACTTATAGGTCAGAAGGGACCAATATGATCATCTAGTCTGACCTCCTGCACAAAGCAGGCCACAGAACCCTACCCACCCACTTTTATAACAACCCCTAACCCATGACTGAGTTATTGAAGTCCTAAAAATTGTGGTTTGAAGACCTCAAGCTGCAGAGAATCCACCAGCAAGCGACCCATGCCCCACGCTGCAGAGGAAGGCGAAAAACCTCCAGGGCCCCTGCCAATCCGCCCTGGAGGAAAATTCCTTCCCGACCCCAAATATGGCGATCAGCTAAACCCTGAGCATGTGGGCAAGACTCACCAGCCAGCACCCAAGAAAGAATTCTCTGCAGTAACTCAGTTCCCATCCCATCCAACATCCCCTCACAGACCATTGAGCAGACTTATCTGCCGATAATCCAAAATCAATTGCCCAAATTAAACTATCCCATTATAACATCCCCTCCATATACTTATCAAGCTTAGTCTTAAAGCCAGATAAGTCTTTTGCCCCCACTACTTCCCTCGGAAGGCTGTTCCAGAACTTCACTCCCCTAATGGTTAGAAACCTTCGTCTAATTTCAAGTCTAAACTTCCTAATATCCAGTTTGTACCCATTCGTCCTCGTGCCTACATTAGTACTAAACTTAAATAATTCCTCTCCCTCCCTAACGTTAATCCCCCTGATATATTTATATAGAGCAAGCATATCCCCCCGGAGCCTTCTTTTGGCCAGGCTAAACAAGCCAAGCTCTTTGAGTCTCCTTTCATAAGGCAGATTTTCCATTCCTCGGATCATCCTAGTAGCCCGTCTCTGAACCTGTTCCAGTTTGAATTCATCCTTCTTAAACATGGGACACCAGAACTGCACACAATATTCCAGGTGGGGTCTCACCAGCGCCGTATATAACGGCACTAACACCTCCTTCTCCTTGCTGGAAATACCTCGCCTGATGCATCCTAAAACCGCATTTGCTTTTTTAACGGCCATATCACATTGGCGGCTCATAGTCATCCTGCTATCAACCAATACCCCAAGGTCCTTCTCCTCCTCCGTCGCTTCCAACTGATGCGTCCCCAACGTATATCTAAAATTCTTATTATTAATCCCTAAGTGCATGACCTTGCACTTTTCACTATTATATTTCATCCTATTACTATTACTCCAGTTTACAAGGTGGTCCAGATCTTCCTGAATAGTATCCCGGTCCTTCTCCGTGTTAGCAATACCCCCCAGCTTTGTGTCATCCGCAAACTTTATTAGCACATTCCCGCTCTTTGTGCCAAGGTCAGTAATAAAAAGGTTAAATAAGATCGGTCCCAAAACCGATCCTTGAGGGACTCCACTAGTAACCTCCTTCCAGCCTGACAGTTCACCCTTCAGTACGACCCGCTGGAGTCTCCCCTTTAACCAGTTCCTTATCCACCTTACAACTTTCATATTCATCCCCATCTTTTCCAATTTAACTAACAGTTCCCCATGCGGAACCGTGTCAAACGCCTTACTGAAATCGAGGTAAATTAGATCTACCGCATTTCCTTTGTCTAAGTAATCCGTCACCTTCTCAAAGAAGGAGATCAGGTTGGTTTGGCACGATCTACCTTTAGTAAATCCATGTTGCAATTCGTCCCAATTACCATTGACCTCAATGTCCTTAACTACTTTCTCCTTTAAAATTTTTTCCAAGACCTTACATACTACAGACGTCAAGCTAACAGGCCTATAGTTACCCGGATCACTTTTTTTCCCTTTCTTAAAAATAGGAACTACGTTAGCAATTCTCCAGTCATACGGTACAACCCCCGAGTTTACCGATTGATTAAAAATTCTTGCTAACGGGCTCGCAATTTCATGCGCCAGTTCCTTTAATATCCTTGGATGGAGATTGTCCGGGCCCTCCGATTTTGTCCCATTAAGCTGTTCAAGTTTGGCCTCTACCTCAGATGCGGTAATATCCACCTCCATATCCTCATTCCCGTTTATCATCCCTCCATCATCCCTAAACTCCTCACTAGTCTTATTAAAGACTGAGGCAAAGTACTTATTTAGATATTGGGCCATGCCTAGGTTATCCTTAACCTCCATTCCATCCTCAGTGTATAGCGGCCCCACTTCTTCTTTCTTTGTTTTCTTCTTATTTATGTGGCTGTAGAACCTTTTACTATTGGTTTTAATTCCCTTTGCAAGGTCCAGTTCTACATGGCTTTTAGCCTTCCTCACTTTATCCCTACATGTTCTGACCTCACTAAGGTAGCTTCCCTTGCTAATCCCGCCTTTCTTCCACTCCCTGTAAGCTTTCTGCTTTTTCCTAATCCCCTCTCTGAGATGCTTGCTCATCCAGCTTGGCCTACAACTCCTGCCCATGGTTTTTTTCCCCTTTCTTGGGATGCAGGCTTCCGACAGTTTCCGCAGCTTCGACTTAAAGTAATTCCAGGCCTCCTCCGCATTTAAATCCACAAGTTCCTCCGTCCAATCCACTTCCCTAACTAATTTCCTTAACTCTTTAAAATTAGCCCTTGAGAAGATCTGCCCCTCAGCGCAGTGGCCCCCAAACAGCCCCATAGAGGACTACGGAGAAACGTTCGGGGGGGGAGTGTGGCACCTCCCAGCTCTACTCTGGTCCCTCTCCCAGCCACGGCCCCGGCCCTGTCCCCAAGCTGCAACTCCCAGCTGGAGCTTCACTCCTGGCCCCAACCCCAGCCTCAGCCCCAGACATGGCCCCATTCCAAGCCCCAGACCCGCCCCCAGCTGCGGCCCCAGCCTCAGACCCTTTACCCCTGTCCAAGGGGGATCCATGTGCCCACTCCCAGCCCTAGCTCCAGGGGGGAGGTGCAGAGGCATGGACAGGAGTAAGCGGGGGGGCATGACCCTGAAAAGTTTGGGGACCACTGCCTTAGTGCTACAGATACACAAAATAGCATCTGGCACAGGAGAATGCGTGCAGCCCAAATAGAAAAATGCTGTGGGAGGATCTCATGCAAAGAGCTTATCCTTCAGAAATCTATTTATTTAAATGTATGTATCTCCCCATACCCCTAAGCATTTGTATGCTGTTCGGTCTGCATGCGTATCTAACTACCATTTCAATTTCGGGGGAACAGCAGGTTTCATTAAAGTTCTCTCAGCTTTTCAATGATCAAATCCTCTTTTCTCCAGGATGAAACTTATTGTACGCCATCCCAGCTTGAGAACTAACAGATTTCCATGTATACTTTAATCACGATGGCTCTTCTCTTGCAGCAGGTGCCTATTGAGTCAAGATGATGCAAGTTTGAAAGCCCCCTAAAGGCATAATTTGAAGGACCTGTTAGAGTTTGTCAGCGACAACTCTAAATAACTATGCAATAGAGTGGGCCAGACGTTCACATGTACTTGCACGAGTCAAACAGCAAGTGCGCCAAACTCCTGTGATGAATCTGTGCACAAATCAAATATTTGCCCACACACATAGCCACAGGAACGCAGGACTGGACGGGACTTCCTGGGTCATCAAGTCCTGTCCCCTGCTATGGCATATTATCCACGTCGTGCAGGTATCACACTCCAGCTTAAAATTAGTGAGGCTGTTTCCACCACTCTTCCTGGTGGGAGGCTGTTCCAGAACCTCACTCCTCCAATGGTTAGAAACCGTCTTCTAATTTCCAGATGACATTTATTCATGGCTGGTTCATCCCCATTTGTTCTTGTGCCAGTATTGTCCCTTCTCCCAGTAAGCTAGGGCCAGAGTCTGATACCGTCCCTCGCACTGAGTAGCACCCTCCTCAGCAAGTCAATAGCAGCAATCATGGAGTGAGGTGCCATTCAGTGTGAGGGTTACACTGTCTAGGAAGGGGTTAACAAATGATTGGCAGAAGCATAGGCACGGGAACTTGGGCTGCAACGCCAAGTTTTACATGAGGTTCCACTCCTGGCCCCCCTTGTGGGATCCTGGCTGCTGGCTCAGCTCCTGGGGTCCCAGCTCTCAACCTCACAGCCGGGGTACCCACTGCTGGGGTCCCCACTGCAGGCCTGAGCCTGGGGGCCCGGCTGCCAGTCCAGCACCTGGGACTCCGCTCCTGGCCCTGGCCCCAGCCCCAGGCTCAGCCCTTGGCCATGGCTCTGTTCCCAGCCCCAGCCCCAGCCTCAGCCTCAGCCCCTGCCCCCAGCTGTGGCCCCAGTTTCAGCCCTCTTGCCACTGTCCAGATGTGGACAGGGATAAGGAGGCTGGCTTTCAGCACCCCCACTATTAAAAGTATTTCAGTGCCGCTGAGCAGAAGCTTCAATAAAAAGCCAACCACTAAGTATAGATTGTCCTTGAATCCAGCAGGTCAACAGGTCCCTTAGAAACATCTACTGGCATCCTTAGAATCTTCTAGAACACAGGCTGCTCCTGCCGGTGGCTTATAACGGCAGTCGCTCACTGAGGAATCCTTTATAAACCACCCGTTATGGAAAGCATGGCCAGCGTGAGCGAGCATGTCAGAATCTGGCCTCTAACTGGCCATGAGCACATGCAAATGCTCCGGCCCCGATCCTGTAGCGAGCCTTGTGTCCACGTGGCGCTCCACTGCCTTCAGAGGGGTTCTGTTCAGACAGATTGGTGCTCATGGCAGAGCCTTGGCTGTTTGACTGCATAATGTATTCCTCATCTAGTGCTGTAACAAAGCACCTGTGACAGGCTGCAGGGGCACTGGGTGTGAGTGAACAAGAGATTAACTCCGACTCAGCTCCCCCAGCCACGCTTCATATACAGGTGCTCCAGAGAGGGCAATACGAGCGGCAGCCTGGGAGATGGGGAGGGTAAAGCTGGCCTGCACATAGAGGGTAAGTGTATTGGGTCATACACCAAGCGGGGGCGGTTTCTGTTCACTTGCTGAGCCTGGTCATTTATTTTACTTTCTGGTCACAAACCCCAACCCCAGAGGGAAAGGCCTTGCTTGCTGCAACCAGTTTTGTGCCAATGAGGTATTCCATCCGCTTAGAGTGCATTACAAAGGAGGAGGATGTTCAGCGTGCCCATTTCACAAATGGGAAAACCAAGGCACAACCAAGTTAAATGACTCACTTGTAGTCACATAGTGAATTGGTGGCAAAACCTGAATTAGGACCCGGTTGGGGGGTTGATTTCAGCTTAACCGACTGGACCATCCTACTCCTTATGCTGACAAGATCATAGAAAAATTCTAGCACCTTCAGAATATTTTGCTTGTTACTAGCCAGAAAGAAGAGAAAAAACAGAATTGAATCTGAGCCCATTGCATCTTGTCTTCTCTGTGTGGCAGGAATGTAACTTGCTTGTAAAGTGTGTGTTGCATCCATCTCTTGTGGCTAACCCACAGAGACAATAACAGTCTGCTACTGCTGCGAAGCTAATGGAGTTACTCCTTTAGTTCAAGCGGTAGAAGTGTGTACTTTGATGGAGAAGGTTCAAACCCTACTGGAAACCCCTAGTGGAAGTTCTTATAGAGTCATTTGCCTGGTTGTGGCAAGGAAGGATGTAAGGCTTTGAGGTGAAGAGGCAACAATCAATAATCTTAGTAAGGTGCATCCCTGAAACATCATGGTGTGAAGGACAACGGCTTAGCCTGAGCTTGTCACAGTAAACTTGTCAGAAAATCTGACTCAAAGTGTGTAACTCAGGAGGCCTCAAACTTAAACACCTATTGAAAGCAGCTAGAGACAAAATGAAGGACCAGAATCATGTGATTTCCCCAGCCTTCTGTGGGCCACCACAAAGTGCTCTGAGTAAGAGATTATTTGATCTGCTCCTTAGTGTTCTGGGTACCTATACCGCACAACAAGCAGGAGGGAGGAGGATCCACTCCAGAACTGAGAGATCTTAATTATATTTTGGACAATTCCAGTTTAGCGCCCCCCTCCCTGAACATTCTCAAAGCAAGGGAAACAGCCTTACCACAAATGCCGGATAGGCATTGACATGCGCTTCATGGCCACAAGTGCCCCACCCCAGTCGAGATACCACACATTGTATTCTTCCTCGAAGATCTGGAAACAAGTCAGGTATAGTGTAAGCTTTTCAAGCCATTTGGGGCCAAGAGAACAGCTGGAAAGGTTTTCAAAAGCCACACAGCTCCCTTTCCCCACATATGACTGTACCTGTCTCCATGAGTTTCCGGCATCAGAAGATATGAACGTGCTGATATCGGTATATGAGAGTTCAGAGCCAAAGTTGCCTGAAACACAAGTGGATTTCATAAGTTCTTGTGCGACAGGAGCAGGGAAATGACATTTTTGCAGGAAATCAGGGGTAACTGGTTTAACCAAAGTTTTTTGTTGTCTTAATTCCAAGATTATATGACAACACTATGGGACAGGTGGGAGGATTAAGACAGAATAACATTGCAAATAGTAGAACAGTAAAATGTTGTAAAGTAAATAGCTGAGAAAGACTGCTTTCCTGGTTTGCTTTTACTCCAAGTGACACTCTGTGCATTTGGAACAACATGAGATACACATGTCTGGATTGCTCCATGCTGAGGCCTACATTTTCAGGGAAACACAAACACAACCCCAGGTCTATTATGTGCCATGGCTGCAATCGTGACAACTGTGTATGCAAATCAATCATTTTTCTGAAAATTTTGCACCAAAGCACGGCTCTGCATTCTCCTAGTGTGGGCAGTATTTTGACATGGAAACATTTAATACTTCCTATCACCATTTCTCATGCAAATTCAAGTGAAAAGGCAAATGCACACAACCCAAATCCAATTATTCATACTGCCTTCACCTCAGCAGAGCTGGAGATCAAGGGTGAAATCCTGGTCTCACTGGTGAAACTTCCATTGATTTATGAGGGGCTCAGATTGCACCACATGATTCTTCCAAAAAACAAACGGCCCAATGTACTGATCTCAGAAGCAGTGCACCTAGCGAACAGCACCTCCTGCTGGGTTCACTAGTGGCTTGCAGTGAAGCCTAACAGATGAGGCTTATGGTGAAATTATCAATATCTCCCTGTCAAGGGTTGGCCTGTTTCTGATCTGAACTGCATCTTGGTGGAGCTGGGGTGTAAAATACGACCCAGGACCAAATGAGCTGGCAATAAAGGTAATAATGATCAGACCACAGCAATGTCTTAGACAACGGTGACTGTTCTTCTTGATCAGAAACTGGGCACATTTTAGTGTGAGCAGAAACAGACAGGTTTTGCCTGTGCGCATTTTTATTTTGTTAATTCAGTGCTGATGGAGATTACCACACTGATAGCCCTGGAGACTGAAGTCTTCTGCTTGTCCAAAGTATCATTGTGTAAGTTACGCTACCTCCTATTACCCTGGAGGAGCCATCTTCCAGAATAAACTTTCTGTTCAGACTCCACACAGTTAACTGGCTTTCCTGCCAAGTCTGCCAACAAGATTGCTAATCTGTGCCAGTCAGGTTTCTGTAGCATGCTTGTCTGTACCCTACAAAGCAGACTGAGGGAACTAACTCTATCACATATACCACTGAAAGGCCCTCAAATGGTAATGACTCACAGACAATATGAACACTGTTGGGGGTTGAACCAATGGATGAAAGATTCAACAGCACATTCCTTATCCACTGATCCATAAAATTCCCTCTCCCTACAGCTAAGATATTTTTAAACTAGGGTATAATTTTCCTGATATTTTTTTTTCTAAAGAAGCTAATATTTTTCCACTAAAAACAGTAAGAAGGGAAGATTCACTCCTACACATCTGTAGACTCAATAGGAGCACAATAAAAACAGACTAATGAAAATGTTAATTGCGCTCCTGACATTTAATGATGGAAAATGAGGAATTAAAGCCCAGATGCATCCTGACAAGCTCCCATCAGCATCAGAGACTATATAACTAGCCAAGTTGTTGTGACACTCCTGTTTCCAAAAATAAAACCTGAGGAACAGGGTTGTGCCCGATAGGTTTTGGTATCAGTATTAGGAACACAGGAATTACCACACTCCCTTAGTCCTTTGGTCCATCTACTCCAAAGGTCCTCAGATTTCATTGTTCTATGACCCCCTTCTGACAACAAAAATTACTACACAACCTCAGGAGCGGGGATGGATGCCAGAGCCCACCCAAGCCTTGCCAAAGCCCAACACCCACCACCTTGAGTGAGGGGAAAAAGCCAACACCCAAGAGCTTAATCTCCAGGTGTGGGGGGTCTGTAACCTGAGCCCCATCACCCAGGGTGGAAGCCCTGGGTCTTCAACTTCAGCCCTGGGCGGTGGGGCTCAGGCTTCAGCTTCCACCCCAGCAAGTCTAATGCCACCCCTGATGAGCCCATTAAAATGGTGTCACAACCCAGTTTGATAACCACTGATCTTCTCCACTGTCCTGTGACCACCAAGCTGTGACCTTCAGCTGAAAGTAGAAGAAATAGGCAGTTTTGGGTTGACTTGCCCATAGGGGAAGTTTTCTCTTCACCCCCAAGAGTCAGAGGCTGGCTTATGCCCTGAAGCTTGACATTCAGACTCCTTCTTTATAGGAACTGCCATAGTGAATCAGGTTTTGCTATTGGCATTTTCGTCTCTAAGCCTCAAGGTCTGGAAACCAACTGTCCATCTGGGGTTTATGGCCGGTAGCAAAGAGAAGTGAGCTCTTGCTTGCTGGAACTCCATCACTACCATTTCCAGATGGTTTTGTCTCTATAGCCCTGATTCATAAATCCCTTCCTTTCCCCCTTTTAGCCTCATTTGGACAACTGAAGTCAACTGAAAGACTTCTGTTTACTTCAATACAATTTGGATCAGACCCTTGGTCCTGACAAGCGTGGAACGAGATGCTGATATGTGTCTCTTCTCTGTTAAAAGGTCAGACCAATGATCTTATATCTAGGCTAGTGCTCCTACCATTATTATTATTGGTGGAGCTGCCACACTGATAGTGAAAGAATGGGAACTTTCCCAGGGAAGCAGAGCAAAGACATGACCTATGAGGATAAATTTGTGATGGGTAATCTGGATTGCCTGTGCTGATACAGTGCAGCTGTTGACCGTGCTTAACAGAAACAGATGGGCCAATTCCCACCAGGTTAAACCTTTTACTGCACAAGGCAGCAACATAGAAATGATGGTTCTGCCTTTTAAAGGTTAATTGTTATACAAGTGAAGCTTTCATCCCCTGCAGTGACAGCTTGAAAAGAAACTCATTGTTTAGTAATCTAGACCATTGCCTAGGACTTCACTCTCTTGCTGCCTCTGGGATCTTATCTGCTTCCTAGAGAATTCAGTAATCAAGAATAAAGGCCACTGTAAGAACTGTATCATGAGCCAAGACCGTTTATACACACTCGCTGTGAGCTGCCAGCACCTGACAGTTTAGTTTGGATAAACTTCACAAAGTTGGGATGTTTAACCCAAATAACCTGAATCTCTTCAATCTGGAACATTGAGGTAGAAATCTTGAGAAGAGGATCTTTTGCAAAACATACAGTACCTTCCTTTCTAAAAGCCAGCATGCTCTCTCTCAGGATTTGGTTCAATTTCCAGTGCCGGCTGGAATATAGAAGCACAGAAGTGCATGAAAATGGAAACAAACCGAAGAAAGAGAAGAAATGGATCTGAGCCAGCATCCCGCAACTGAACTTCCTGGAACATTGGAGTGTTTAGATGAAATTCTGAATTTTACAGATTGACTCAATCTAACTAAAGGTCTGTTCAGTCTCAGTTTGGACTAATGCTTGAGTACAACAGAGCTCTGATTTTATCCAACACCTGGTGTACACATCCCTTGCCTGCTCCTGGCTCCCACCAACAGATTGAAGGGGAAACACCAGGATAAAACAAAAGCACAGATGAACTTCCTTGTACTACCACTAATAGGAAAAATATGCCCTTGATAGAAAGAGGTGGAGCAAATTGTGAAAGCAGCCACAGACCTCCATGGTCTCTAGTGCTGGGGAGGGAGGGAGTAGGACACATTGCTTACCCCAGTGCAAATTCACACTGATGACGTGCTAAAATGAAACAACTTGCCAATGCTACAATTAACAGCATGAAACCTGCTCAGGGTGTAACAGCCAGAAACAATTAGGACATCATGGACAGAATGTTTAAGCTATTGCAATTCACTGTAGTATGACTGCTATGGGCCTTTACTCACTTAGTCATCTGAGTAATCCCATCACAGGCAACAGGACTAGGCAAGTGGGTAAGTATTAGCCAGCATGAGGGAGGGTTCCGCTATGGGTTGCTAGGTAAAAAAAGGACATTAAACTGCTAGCATGTGTGTGAAATTACACAGTAGCACTTTCAACTGCATTTGCAAGCTCTCCCCAGTGACAGTCATTCCGAAAGCGCTTTGTTACCCCCCTAAACATTTCCCACAGAGCTAAGCATTGTGGGAGCTTCAAGTCAGGATGAGTTACTACGTCCATCCTGATTAGGCCGCCTACTGTGAGCAGGCAAATGAAAACAAAATGGGGCTGCGATGGTTGTCAGATTAATTACAATGGGTCCGCCAGTCGGGGGCATTCAAGATTCCAACAGGCTGTCATGAAAGCACTGCAATCTGCCAAAGCACCAACACAGAGCAACCACACAGGATGCACCGTCCAGGGCCAAGGTGGTTCAGAGTGTCCAGCACAGCTAGAATGTCACTGCAAACCTCTAACTTCATAAAAAATAGCCTCTGGGCCAGATCCTCTGCTGGTGCAAATCATTTATGCCAGCCAAAAATCTGGCCCAGCGTGTGAGCCTGAGTCTCCTCTCGCTCACCTGGGCGTAAAAGAAGAATAACTCCTCTAAAGCCAATGGCGTGGCATCAGTGTAAACCTGGTGCAAATGAGAGAAGTCTGAGGCCCGGTGTACATATTTACACATTCACATGAGCACAGATACACATCACACGTGGACAGGCATATGCACATCACATACAGCAGGATTTCTCAAACAGGGATCACTGCTTCTGTAGGGAAAGCCCATGACAGGCCAGGCCGGTATGTTTACCTGCCGCGTCCACAGGTCCGGCCGATCGTGGCTCCTACTGGCCGTGGATCACTGCTCCGGGCCAATGGGAGCTGCAGGAAGCGGTACGGGCCAAGGGACATATTGGCCACCGCTTCCAGCAGCTCTCATTCTGGAGCAGCGATCCACAGCCAGTGGGAGCTGTGATCGGCCTGACCTGCAGACAGGGCAGGTAAACACACCAGCCCGGCCCGCCAGGAGCTTTTCCTACACAAGCGGTGACCCCTGTTTGAGAAAACCTGACATACAGGACACTGATATCCACCTGAAAAACTTCACAGCTATACGACAAAATACATTCCTCATGGTTCCTTGTAAGACTCATCTGCCCTCGACTCACTAATCCATACCCCCGACCCAGCCAAGATAGCCTTTGACATTGCAAACTACTGAACAGCTAAAAGCAGCAGCAGTTTAGTAGCTCTCCTGAAGGAGTCTACGTAAGGTATGGCTGAACGTGGGGGGAAAGCACAGACAAAATCAATACCTGTAGCCACCACAAGCCCGGGAGCCGTCTCCTTGCTGGAGATACTTCCTGATGTATATGGATTCTCTGAGATTTGCAAATGTAGGTGCAAGGAACAAAAAGGCTGCCAAGAGGAGGAAGTGGAGAGAATAATCTTTAATACACAAAAACCAAGATCAGAAAAAGAGCAAGTGATCACCTTCTGAGTGCTGGCGAGTTAGGCCAATATGCTTCTAAAAATGGCCCCCTCAGCCACAAGAGGTCTCAGACAAACAGAAAAGTGTGTATCTTGTGTTATATATTTCCTCCCCCCTCCAAAAAAAATAATGAATTGCATGAAAAAGAGGAACAGTTCTGCTGAATCCTGGGAAGGGGAGTTCACTCTTGGGTTTTGTTGTTTTTTAAAATCAATATAGTGGTCTCATGCAGTTCCCTGTCAGATCTTTTGAAATTTCAAATTCTCCAGCCTGTGTGATCCAGGAGGTCAGACAACAGAATAATGAGGATCCTGTCTCACTTTAAAATCTATATATTTATGAGAACAGAAGCTGACTTAACTTCCTCAGTACCCAGCAGTCCAAAAACAGATGGGAAACAAACAGGGAAACATTGGGACCCGATTCCTTTAAATACGTGGGCCAGATCCTCAGCTTGTGCAAATGGATGTGAGTTTACTGACCCCAGTGGAGCGACCTTGGTTTACACCAGCTGAGGATCCAGCTGACTAACAGGGTTCCATTTCGGAGCATTTGATCCTGCAGTCCTCATGCCAGCCAGAATACCACTGGCTTCAGTAGCGGCTTTGCCTGCATGAGGGCTAAAGGACAAAGCCTGGAATGGTTTGGCAATTCCACATGTGAAAAGTTCTGCCACTGACCAGCTGGCAGTGTAGAGGACCCCCTCTCAGATCGGTGTCAGGAGCCTGCAGCAAGCGCCAGTCTCTGCCCTTGTTGTAGGTGATGAAAGTCTTTATCTGGTCCTCTATCTTCTTATTAGCCAGGAATATGCCTTTGATCCCTGCTACCTAGGAAAAATGGAGAGAGATGGAAAACCACATCGGGCGAACAGGCAAGAATAAAGCTCCGTTCGGGACTCTTAGGAGGGCGAGCTCTCTGCAAAAAGGTCAGTTCAACCCATGCTGCCACTGGAAGAACAGGGGGAAAAAAAATCAATTGCATTATTCTAATGAGGGCAAGTCTGGAAGGTGTCTACGTGGCCGCTAAGGGACTGCTGCAATCTCAGTATGCAAGAGGAAGACGGGGTGAGGGATGCCCAGGAGATACATGCCCCTTGCAAGCTGCCCACTTCTGTTGGATCTCCCTGCACGGCAGCAGAGAGGTTGGCAGGATGGGCAGGCTATAGATGAATACGAGCAGGCTTGGGGATCTGTGGCTATGTCTGCAGATGTACTGGTGTGAGGGATGGAATGAGGGGGAATACACTTCCCAGACCACACTGCTAATGGCTGGGGGAACCTGCAGGGCCCCTTACACAGGATACGTCTACATGGCAAAAGCTGTGCATGAACTAATGTAGCTGAGCGCAGCACGTACCCAAGGGGCGTGCTGGGCTTACACTACCCATGCTGAAATCCGCTCTGCACAGTCCAGTGCTAGCTGGAGTCAAGCCACCTCGTCTATGCTAGCCCATACAGAGCATTAGATATGTAGATGTGCCCTGCGAAAGGGGACACAATGTCTATTCCAGCTTCTAGTTCTGTGCCCTGGGGGCTGTCTTCCATTACTTTGCTTGTAAGCCCCTTGGGGGCAGGGACCGTCTTTGTACAGCACCTCGCACAATGGGCTCGTGATCCATTCCTGGGGCCTGTGGCAATACAAATAATACACAAAAACAGCAGCACTCCACCCACCGCACCAGCTCCTGGCCAGGCTTTGGAATTCCCCTCTAATATAAAGGAAACAATTCTTCTGACAGGGAACTGATGTCCTCTCCGCATTCTCAGGCCAGTTACGGCACAGGCAGCAACGGTGCAAGATTCCCCGCACTGCGCTGCCAACCTGCCTCACAGCAATACTGACCATCCTGAGCAGGGAAAGGATCTTTGAGAGTGAGACTGGGACCGCAGGCTCACCCTTGCACAAGGTGCGGTGCGTAGGCTGCAAACAGGGCAAGGCTGTTTGGGCAGGACTTCTTAGAAAAACCTCTCTCCAGGAACTTCCTGCCAATAGGAATGCGAAGGCAGCACAGCAATGTAATTTACACTGTAATCAGCTGACTGAATTCCTTATAAACAGCCTCTCTTCTGTGAATGAGGAGGAGAAATATATCTTTCACAAGGTAAAAGATCTCAATGAAACCTACAAGAGCGACTGCCTGGCAGAGCGGCCGACATCATTTGATGAAAGACAGAAACCTGTTTTGAAAATCCACGGGGGAATTCAATACTATCCAATCAAATCCTATACAAAATTGCTGCTTGAAAGACTCCTCACTGGATTTTTACCTCATCTCCTGAGGAATTCTTCCTCAACAGATAAATTTAAGATTTTTTTTTTTAATCATAGTAATTTAAGAGCCTGAGATTTTGCCACTTTTGCTCATATGAGGTGGTCCCTTTCTCTGGCTCCAATTCAGGAAAGCATCCCTAGCCACAAAGGTGCTTAAGCACATATTTAACTTTAAAGACATGCTTAAATCCCCTCAAAGACGCAATGCTCAAATACACGCTGAAGTGTTTTCCTGCACCAGGGCTTCTGTGGGTCGTCCACAGGGATTACTCAAGAGAACAAAGTTAGGCACATGTGCAAGCATCTGAAGGACCAAGCCCTTATCTTGCAGAGTACCAAGGAGAATTATTCTGATTGTAGCCTCTGGGCACTGCTGCAACCCTTTGTCGTGAGGCTTACCAACAACTTGACAATGGCCAGGCAGCTGGTGCATTGAGACATTGCTTATCGTGCTGGCCAGCACTGCTGCATTGCTGCCTTATTCTCTCATAAGAACATAAGAACAGCCATAATGGGTTAGACCAAAGGTCCATCTAGCCCAGTATCCCATCTACTGACCGTGGCCAATGCCAGGTACCCCAGAGGGAGTGAACTAACAGGTAATGATCAAGTGATCTCTCTCCTGCCATCCATCTCCACCCTCTGACAACAGAGGCTAGGGACCCATCCTGGCTAATAGCCGTTTATGAACTTAACCTCCATGCATTTATCCACTTCTCTTTTAAACCCTGTTAAACCCTCTCTCCTCTGTCTCTCATCTTTGCAATGCTGCCTTATGCTCTCAGTATCCACCTGCTGTCTCTCATCTTATACTTAGACTGCCAGCTTTTGGGAGCAGAGACCATCTTTTTGTTGTGTGCTTTAACTTAGCACTAGGAGCAGTGGAAGCGCCCTAAAAGTGTGGGGGGGGGGCACAGAGGCTCAGACAGTGGCCCTGTCCTCATGCTGCACCGCCCC
Organism: Chelonoidis abingdonii; assembly: GCF_003597395.2. Lineage (NCBI taxonomy): Eukaryota > Metazoa > Chordata > Testudines > Testudinidae > Chelonoidis > Chelonoidis abingdonii. The sequence goes on from NC_133784.1 coordinate 735,466, forward strand.
CGAGGCTCCGCCCCTTCTCCCTGAGCCCCCGCCCTCACGCCACCTGCTCCTCCAGAGGTCCCATCCTCGCACTGCCCCTTCCCCCAAGACTCCACCACCTCTTCCCCTGAGACTCCTCTCCTGTGCTGCCTCTTCCCCCCAAGATCCCGCCTCCCACTCGCTCCTCTCCGCCCCCTCTTGCGGTAAAAAGTGGGAGGGCCACAGCCTCCTGGTCCCCGCTATTTCAGCACCCCTGTCTAGCACCTACCACAATGGGATCCTGGTCACAGACAAGGCAGATAATAATAGCAATAACAGCTACTAATAACAATGTGTGATTTGACAAGATTAAAAGAAAAAGTACCTCTTGCTGCCCAACCTAAGTTAAAGTCAAAGTCAGATTTCAGAACCTCTTGGGCAGGATTTTCCAAAATGCTGTGTTGGCCTAACTCAAGTTAGGCTAAGGCTGAGTGTTTATGAAAACAGCCTTTTACTTTTCACAGTGAATCTGTGCTTGATGGGACAGAGAATCTGGGGGAAATATGAACCTTGTACTTCACATGAATAAACTGTTTTCTTCCTCATTTGTAACATAACATGACTGAGGAAGAAAGCTCCCAACATTCCCTGCCCACATCTATCCCAGTGTGCATTTCATCTATCCCAGCATGCACTGGTCCAGCATAAAATGTTGAGTTCTTCAGGGACCAGCTCCATTTTAGTGCACAGGGAGGGCAGAACATGTGTTCATTCTGGGGGATATTCCCAAAATTCCTGGAAGGAGGCTAAGAGGTTTACACACTCATCTGTACTGGCAGGTGGCTCCTGTCTTATGCAGGGGTGGTCCTACAAGGTGACCTTGACTACATACCTCGTAAAGGTCAATGATGATGTTTCCCTCCAGCCCCCGGCTGCTCTTCACATTCTCCAAGGCCAGGGTGAAGTAGACTCCTCGTGTGTCAGATATATAAAGGTTGTACGTATCGTTCTGGTTCCACTCCTGAACAGCTGCAAACACCTGATTCTCATCCGTGCTAATAATATGCATGTCCTGTTAGAGGGAGACAAAAGGTCTATTACCATGGATCTCTATATTTCTTTGCCCTTTGGGACACATAGTAATTACTGTGACTTATGAAAGAGTTGAGAAGGAGCATGAGTTATAGAAGACGTTAAACAGTTTTTTATTAGACCAAGCCAATAAATTACCACCAACGTGACTTTGCTGGGGTTTTTTCAATGGCCACAGGGTGGGTTAAGGGTCTCTGCAGTCCTTGTTCTCAGTAGCTTCAAGGAGTTCCATGCAGCTTCATTTTTTATTTATGAATTTGAAAGTCAATTTTATCATGCCTGAAAGATTCATGAGCTGGAGCCTGAAATCCTGTCTTTGTCCACCGAATTAGGTATAGCAAGAGTAGCAGCAGTGCTAGCTTCCCCCACGCTACAAACGCCAATAGGCCTGAGTCCTGAGCAGGAGGGGAACCACTTGTAGGAGGATGGAAAGAGATCAAATCTCCACCACATCTCTCTTGAGACTGCCAACCTAGGGATCCACTAGCTCACTTCACGTGCCCATCAACCTGAGCTGGATTCCAGCTGGTGGCCAAGACCTGAACAGCTTCATAGCCCAATACCAATCTCCCTCATTTAGTTTAATACTAAGAAATTTTCCAAACATCACTGATGTTGCTTAATATCCTCTTGGAGAGGGCTTGTTTCCACATTTCAGGGGGCAGATCAGGCTCTAGGCCCATCTAACCTTTGCCATCTCTGGTAACTCAGGGCTCATCTAAACAAACAGTGTGGGGGCAGATCTACAGTGCATTCGTGTGCCACGCACTAATTGTCCCTGTGGACTCAGGTACCATGCACTACATTTCCCTAGTGCACACTGATCTACTCAGTGGCATAGCCAGGTTTTCGGCTTAGGGGGAGCACAAAACATAAAAAAGGCACCCCTCTTGGCTCCCCCTCTGGCCATGCTCCCTTGGCTCTCCACCCCCACCGGCCACAGCCCAGACCGGACCCCCCCGCTCACCTTCCCTCCTGTGCTTCCACACCGGCATGCTGCCCCGTGGCTCCTCCGGCCGTGTGGCAGGCAGTGTGGCTGGCAGGTGCCGCTTCCGCGCCGGGCTGCTGCTGCCGCCCCGCAGCTCCTTCGGCCATCAGGTGCTGCTTCCGCACCTGCCGGCCTGAGCAGAAGCAGCTGCTTCCGCTGAATCCCACCAGCTACACTACTGGATCTACTCCCATTTCAAAGCAGGCAAATTAAAGTACACCAAGGAAATTCTAGTGGATGGCAGATGGGTCCACAGGGACAGATAGGGCACGGCACACTAGTGCACTGTAGGTTTACACCGCAGCTTGCCACAAACCCAACTGGTGGTATAGACAAACCCTTAGCAGTGACAGTGTTTTTCGCATTGCCAATGGCATTTTGGCAAAGTGGGGGATCCTAATGTATCTATTTTAAATCTCTGGGAAGTGAATTCCCCAAGATCCCAAGGAACCTCAGTTAATTCCCTTTTCTACTTCTGCACCAAGGAACTTTTAATACCAGCTCATCCACAGATATTGTGGGACTTTATCTTTGTCCACAAACACACTGTGTTTACTCAATGCCCGAAGAGGAGGGAGAGACTAGGAGGTAATTCATCTGAGTGTATGTCTACACTGCAGTCAAATGTGTGAGTGCAATGCGGTCAGCACACGTGTGCTAGCATCCCAGATGACTTATCATAAAATCAGGTTGGGGAGAGTCTTTGGGGGGAAATATCAATCTAATGTACCCTTCCTATGCAGAATGCAAGTGAATCTTCTGTGCTATCCTACATGGATCGTTTAGGAAGATTAGATAGGGCTGTTACAGGGTAGCCTCAGACAGCCCCTCAAAGTGATATGAGGGGGGAAGCTTTCAGAGCCTCTGCCCCCAACAGGTCTGAGCCTGAAATTGATGGGAGCTTTGCCACTGACCTCAGTGGGGGGAAGATCTGTCTGGTTCATATCAAACTTTTTAATTCCTTGAATCCTAAAAATGTATGAAATTCACTTCAGCAATGGACTGATGAAGCAATGTAAGAATAAAGCAAATCACCCCAGCAACTCAATCTACTTGACCAATGGCAGTGGAGATGTTGCTTTATCCATAGCGGTAGCCTAACAAATATCCATCTCTGGCAGGATTCATTAATCAACAGCTGACAGAAGAGTTATTATTGCAAGAGATGATTGTACTGGTGACCAAAGGCAGAGTAAACAAGGCTCTTTTATGCTTCTAAAAAGACTTCGCTTTGACAACTTGCTTAAAAGCAATTTCCATTTTTAAAATGCCAAAAAGCGGTCATGGTTCTATATCAGTTCAGAACTAGAGGGCTGCCTCAAACCCCTTTCCACAGAGGCCAACAATCCATGATAACATAGGCCAATAAAGGACATTGATAGTGATGCAGTTACAGTCTCATGTCTCCTGTCATATCAGCATGGGGCATCTTCTGACGGCAATCCATAAACCGGCCGCGTAGACGCTGCTTCTCTAGGATATATAACTGAATGGTTCCCAGTTTTTAATGGGGCAGCCCAGTGATGTGACAGCTGTTTCCAAAAATTGTTCCAATCTACTGAAGAACACCCAGGAGAAAATATGTATGCATGGTGATGGTGGCCAAACACAGCACCCTGTGTTTGGATCTAATGTGGATTCCAGTGTGGGTTTGTTCAGATTCAGTATGCGGAAGACAAGAAGCTAATCCTCCGCTGTTGCTGAGATGAGGCACATGGCCTTTCTGCCCCAGGACAAAGAGTGTACTTCCTAATCTGTTAGCCCATCCCAGCAAATGGTGCGCTAAAGAATCCTATTACACCCTGAGGAGGCTATTATCCTCTTTGTTGCTTTAGGAAGTTTGTCCTAATATCTAACCTAAATCTCCCTTGCTGCAGATCAACATCTTCTTGCCATACCTTCAGCAGACATGGAAAACATTCATAGACTCATTGACTTTAAGGTCAGAAGGGACCATCACGATCATCCAGTCCGACCTCCTGCACAATGCAGGCCACAGAATCTCACCCACCCACTCCTGTAACAAACCCCTAACTTATGTCTGAGTTACTGAAGTCCTCAAATCGTGGTTTGAAAACCTCAGGCTGCAGAGAATCCTCCAGCAAGTGACTCATGCCCCATGCTGCAGAGGAAGGCGAAAAACCTCCAGGGCCTCTGTCAATCTGTCCTGGAGGGAAAATTCCTTCCCAAGCTCAAATATGGCCATCAGCTAAACCCTGAGGATGTGGGCAAGACTCACCACCCAGCACCCAGGAAAGAATTCTCTGTAGTAACTCAGATCCCAACCCATCTAACATTCCATCCCATCCTCTTTATAACAATCTCTTACATGTTTAAAACCTGTTATGGTGCTTCCCCTCAGACTTCTCTTTTCAAGACTAAATATACCCCATTCTCTCAACCTTTCCTCACGGGTCATGCTTTCTAAATGTCTTAGGTATGGCCCATGAAACACAGCGCTTCATAAGGTACGTGCAAGAGACAAAATCTCCACCTTAGGTAGAACACAGCAATCCCTGTGAGAAGTGTTAGATGCAGGCAGATCAGGTTATAATTGGCTTTAACTTGCACTCACCACTAGCTGTAACATTCTCTGAGTGCAGGTGGGTGAATTCACTTCAATGTATTCTTCCCTGCCTTTGTAAGTGTCACCGAAAGGCAAGAAAATGTTCCCAACCTGTTTTTTTCCCCCAGAGCCCCATCAATTAATGTAAGTGAGGGGCAAACACACCAGCATGTACTTTTGGGGACTAGCTTTTGGGTCGATTCTCAAAACCTGAATGACCATAGCAAATGGCAATCAGCAGAAGTGGATTCCCTTGTAGCTCTGGTCCATGTCAGAAACAAACCACAGCATCTCCGCTATGCTTTTTAAGATGCTGCACATCTCAAGACTGTGTTGATAACAGGTTCATTTACCTTTGGTAGTGAGTATTTGGGCAATTTAATTTGAGCGAAGGGTTCCCTTTTGTACGACACATAGTAATTTGCTCTTCCACCAGCCGTCACCTGTATAAAGACAAAAGACAGACACTGAATACCCCTTTGAATACACACCATGCTGATACTCCTCAGCAGGGCTCAGTCACTTGTCTTTCAGCTTAGAGATGCCTACTGGGACTGCAAACATTTGTATAGTATTTGCAGACCCGGAAGGCCTGAGATCTGACTTAGTAAAATCACGTTGTTCCGGATTTCATCTCGTTTCCCCACAGTTCAATTCTATGATTCTACATCCACATGATTCTAACGACAGATATGCTGCCAGCCATGGATGAGGGGCAGGAGAGTTTGGTAGCGAAGGACTGGGTTCTCTACCACAGACTCCCTGGGTGACCTTGGACATATCGCTTAATCTCTCTGTGCCTCAGATCCCCCGGTAAAGTGAAGTTAGTAATACCACTTGATCTTGTCTATTTGCATGGTAAGCTCTTTGAGACATGGACTGTCTTCTCAGGCTACAGCTACACTACAAGGGCTACCATGGTCCAAATTTACTGTGCCAGGGGCGTGCTTCTGGTGAACATGGTTGAAGCCTACAGGAGAGAGCTCTCCTCTAGAGTTAATGACTCCACCTCCCATGAAAGGCAGTAGCTATCTCAGCGGGAGAAGCTCTCCTGCCGACATAGCGCTGTCTACACCAGTGTTTAGGTTGGTATAATTTACGTCGCTCAGGGAGGTGGATTATTCACCCTCCATGAGCGACGAAGGTTCTATTGATGTAAGTTCTAGTGTAGACAAGGTTTTACTATAGGCATGCCTGTAACCAGGAGGTGTGATGGCAGCACATGGAGACCTAACTGAGCTAGCTTTGACCTAGGTAGAACAAGTATGTACCCAGCATCCTGGACAGGCAGGGCCAGCCCATGCAGACACCCTACTACCACAGCTTCACTGCTCTTGTTACTCGAGCTAGCTCAGGTATGTCTACTTGTGCTGTAGCCGCACCTCCCGACGGCAGTGAAGACATCCTGTGAGTCTGTGCCATGCCTAGCCGAATAGTTCCATGATCTTGGAGTGATTTGCAGTGCAGCCAGAGGGCATGACTATCATACAAATAATAAACAAGACACATAAATCCTTTTACCATCTGAAAACTGGGTTCAAAGCTCTCGGATGCTTTATAAAGCTAAAACAGTGGTTTCTCGGAAATAACATTGCCTTTGAGATAAGGCGGTGGGGAAGAGAGATGAAAGTAATCAGAATGATGTGATCTTATGGACTCAATGCTCACTACTTGTCAAGGCTAGGTATAAATGCCATACACTGATGAGAAGTAAGATTCTCAGCTTTCCAATCATACGTTACATTCGTTCCTAGCCCCTGATCATTTGCGAGAGATTGGATTTTATACTGTCATTAATCCCTCAGTCTTCCGGGGAACGTTCTTTTTGGCACTGGTCCAGGGCTGACGATGCCGCATCTCAGCCCGGTGCAATTTCCATTCTTTGATGCTTTGGCAAGCTTACAGATTTTTAGATAATACAATACACAACACTCCTGTTATTACACAAAACATGATTTACTGGCTTTTTAAGTTTCCAGTAAGCAAACAGAAAGGACATAGATTCTCCCATAGGTAATTTTTCTTCACATCTGGCAGTGATATTTCCGAATAGACTTATATGGTATATTGCTATAGTATCAATTATAATCTCAGCAATGATATCATCTATAGACAGTGGCATTTTCCCCTAGAGGAGCTGCCACTCAAAGGTCCTGGTAATACTGGTTGCATGCATCATGAATTTGTTATCTGATCACCTCAGGATGAGGTTTTTTCATTGACAATTTATGAGGAGAAAAGAAAAAAACATTGGAAATACAGCAAAACACAGCCAAGTAGAATTCTCCCCTTTAAGTGTTTGTTGTTATTATTAATAATAGCCTAGTGCCTAACAACCCCAACGAAGACAAAAGAATGATCACTGTGCAAACACATAGCGAGAGACAAGACACAGACAAGATGGGAGGGTAAACACAGACACAGAGCAGTAAAGTGACATAGGCATGTGCACCTTGGTGCCTGTAGCACTTAATGGTTTAATCTCCTGGGGATACGTTGGTCTAATTCCAGCTGTTGGGTTTGGTATGGAGGTGACTGGCTGGTGTTTAATGACCTGGGAAATACAGAAGGCCAGACTAAGCAGTCTTTGCCCCTTCCGGTCATAAATTTTATGAATTCCCCAAGATCACGAGGTCACTGGTAGATTCAGTAAGAGACATTGGTCATTCTAGATAAACTTAAGAGTGGCCAAGTAACATCTCCAGGCCATAACCTTCTGATGTGATGATGGTGCAAGCGCCATGAGGGTTATTTCAGGAAGACAACCTTGCTGCCTGGCCGTCACTCCATCACAACAAGGGTTACCCCGGAGAAAGCAGGGTGACTGGCCACTCAACTCTTAATTTGTATTTTAAAACCAAAATTCAGACCTATAAGCTCCTCTTGTATCAACTACATACAGCCAACCTAATACGGTCATTCTCATTATTTCTCAGGCCACACTAGACTTTCTCCTATCCTTTCTCGCGCTGTTGCCTTCTATTGCATGAGCCAGATCCCCAGTTGGTGTAAATCAGCATAGTCACACTGAAATAAATCAAGTTACTCCAGCTGAGGGTCTGGCCCAGGATTATACCACCAGCTAGTTACCATGGCACACAGACCAAATGGCACGAATGCACTCAGCGACAAGAGGATCACTAGTCAGGATTCCTGAGTTCAATTCCCAGCTGTTCTGAAAAGCTGTAACTCTCTATAAGCAAGTAACTAAGGTGTTTTGAAACGAGGGTAACAATATGTATATACCTCACAGGGAAGTTGCAAGACTCAGTCAGTGTTTGTGAGCACTTTAAGATGTTCAGATCAACGCTAGGCAGGTGCAAAATATAATAATAACTATTCAGTAGGGTATCTGCCACAGAAACTGATGACCAGGTGCAAAACTGGGGCTTGAACAACTAGGGTAGTTCCCTCTGCATTAGCTACACTCCTTTTGAATTTTGTATCTGGTGCTTCACTTTGGCAAAAATGTGAACTAGGGCCTACTGTGGTCTGTAGGTAGCAGCCCTACAAAGCCAGTGAATGGGAAATCTCCCACTATCTCCACCAGCAAGAGTTATATAAAGCTTATATCAGCAGGGACCTGATTTTTACATGATTTTTACCCATGCTAATAGAGTCCCCAAAAATTATCAGCATTCATGAAGTCTGGTAATCGCTGTGGTATGGAATCAATTTAGGGATGTCCCTTTTCATCGAACCATAGAATTGGAAGGGACCTCGAGAGGTTGTCTAGTTCAGTCCCCTGCACCAATGGCAGGACTAAGTACTATCTAGACCATCCCTGACAGGTGCTTGTCTAACTTGTTCTTAAAAATCTCCAATGATGGAGATTCCACAACCTCCCTAGGCAATTTATTCCAGTGCTTAACCACCCTGACAGGAATTTTTTCAAAATGTCCAACCTAAACCTCCCTTGCTGCAATTTAAGCCCATTGCTTCTTCTCCTATCCCCAGAGGTTAAGGAGAACAAATTTTCTTCCTCCTCCTTGTAATAACCTTTTAAATACTTGAAAACTGTTATCATGTCCCCTCTCAATCTTCTCTTTTCTAGACTAAACAAACCGAATTTTTCCAATCTTCCCTCATAGGTCATGTTTTCTAGACCTTTAATCATTTTTGCTGCTCTTCTCAGGATTCTCTCCAATTTGTCCACATCTTTCCTGAAATGTGGTGCCCAGAACTGGACCCAATACTCCAGTTGAGGCTAATAAGTGCAGAGTAGAGCAGAAGAATTACTTCTCGTGTCTTGCTTACAACACTCCGGCTAATACATCCCAGAACGATGTTCACTTTTTCTGCAACAGCATTACACTGTGGACTCACATTAAGCTTGTGGTCCACTATGACCCCCAGATCCTTTTCCGCAGTACTCCTTACTAGGCAGTCATTTCCCATTTTGTATGTGTGCAACTGACTGTTCCTTCCTAAGTGGAGTACTTTGCATTTGTCCTTATCGAATTTCATCCTATTTACTTCAGACTGTTTCTCCCATTTGTCCAGATCATTTTGAATTTTAATCCTATCCTCCAAAGCACTTGCAACGCCTCCCAGCTTGGTATCGTCTGCAAACTTTATAAGTGTACTCCCTATGTCATTATCTAAATCATTGATGAAGATATTGAACAGAACCGGACCCAGAACTGATCCCCGTGGGACTCCACTCATTATGTCCTTCCAGCATGATCTATTTTAATTTATTTTGGTGAACTTCTCCTTTTCCTACAAACAAACTTGCTGGCATTGTAAAGCCAGGAGATTATTATAGTTGTTCCTGCCAACACTGCTTTTTATTTCACATTTGATGAATGTCACCCAGTTATTTGCTCTATGTTCATCAGTCGTGCTTAGCACAGAATTAGCCGGGTTTGTCTTTTACCTTCTCCTTTGCTAATGACTGACTCATTAATCTAATTTTCTGGATTTCTATTTTACAGGTTTAATTGTGATGCTGGCCAGTGGAAAGGATTCCTTCGACAAAATGTGTTTGCTATTAAACACCTCAGTCTTTCCTGAGTTGTGTTCTCTTTTCCTTTTTCCAGGGCTGGCTCTATCTCCTCTTCAAATCTGTTCTCACTTGTGTTTCCAGAGAAGGGTTGGTTTGCTCGTGGTTTTATTTATTTTGGTAGCCACATGAGAACATGGGAAACTTCCACAGAAAGAAGAAATTACATATGCTGGCCCATCACACATTATGACTCACTTGATAGTTCCATAGCCTCTATCAGAAATGGATGATGACTGGCAGGCTTTCAAGCAAGTAAACAGAATTATGCAATAACTACTATGGAATCCAATCAGCTCTGAATTTTCTGTGGTGGGAAAAGAACAATGCTCAATTCCTGCACCCGAATGCTACATTGAAGGAAATGGTTTTTCATCCTCTCCCCCTGCCCGCCCCCCCGCCTTTTTTTTTAAGTCTATGGCAGAAGAAACTTTGCTAAACCAAAAATTACACAGGCCATTTGACAGGAGCAAAGGGACCGAAAAAAAAAAATGCAGCTGCCTTTGGTCTTAATATAGAGGCCTGGTAGTCAACTCCCAGTATCCAAAGTTTCACTATGATCCAAGCAGCCAGAAGTGGCACTCAAAGACTACAGATCCCAGCATGCAGTGCTCTATTTTGTTCTCAACAGCCTTGTTACTGGGAACTGCAGTCTTTAGTAGCCACCCCCTTTGTGGTCACAAGTGGTGTCCTAGAACAACATGAGGTCCATAGCGCCAAGCTGGCTTGTAATCACTGTCCCAAAGAGGGCCTATCCTCTTCCTGATGCTCAGATAATTTGAAGAAATATGAAGGAACACTCACGTGCTAGTAGCTAAGCAGTGGTTGGAGCTGGGCATAGCACAGGCAAAGGAGCTGTTTCCTGAGCTTAGGGCATGTAAGAAGCTGGAGGACTAGATACCAGGTCTGCAGGGCTCTAAATGACTGATGCTTCCACACTGCCAGCCTGCAGCCACTGCAGACCTGCAATCCAACCCCTATAAATCCTGTGGGAGTTGGGGGGGGGGGGCACAAAGCACCACAGGAAGTGCTAACTACAGAAGATCTGACTGACAGCACCCCCAAAAACTGTGATTGGCCCCAGCACACTATTTAAGCATGGAGGGAGTTCCAGGAAGCTGTCTGGGCAGCCTGGAAGTATTTGGCCTGTTACTGTAACAGACCCTGCACTCGTTCCCTGTTCTTTGGCTCTGATTCCTGACTTGACTCTGCTTTGACCCTTGATCCCTGACTTGGGCTTGATCCCCTGACTTGACTCCTGACTCCTACTTTGACTACTAGGCCTGACTCCTGGTCTTATCTGCTAAGCTAGACCTCCTCCATCCCAGTCATGACAGGGCAGCCCCATTATGCTATACTCTGGCCTCCCCTCTACACAGATCATGGAGATGAATGATTCATGACAATGGGGAAGGGATGTGTCTAGCAGAAAAGTGAGACTGAAGTGACCAACAGATAGTGTGTTCGGAAGGACAGAGAATCTAGTAAAGACATGGCATTGGCATTGGCCAGTGGGCTAAGCAGGAGATCCTCAAAAGTATTTAGGATTTCACTGGGAGTTAGGCAATGAAATAGTTTTGAGGATGTGTGTCTAAGGTACTATTCCTCTGACTAAACATAAAACAAAACTACTACTTTACCAGCCAAAATGGGGTAGTTTCCTATGCCTCAACTTTTTCATCTTTCCTTTTTCGTCAGCGCAGTGAATAGGGACGACTACTACATCATAAAACTAAAATACCAGCTTCCTTCTGTCAGTCGTTCTTTGGATAGTGGTTTAGAATGAGGCACTAGACAGCTGTTTACCAAGAATTATTGCCTTCAGTGGATCCCCTTGCTTTCTGATCACAGGGAGCCAGCTCTTCCCAGTAACGAAACTATACTGTAATGAGAGGGCAGAAGCCCATAGTTCAGAAGCAGTGAGAGAATGCCATAGCATTCTCTGAACTATATTTGGGAATTTAGCATAGTAGGATCATGCCATATTAAGCCTACAGGCTGCTATGGTGACTGCTTTAGCATGGAATTGTGTTTTCATAGTATGTAGCATCTATATATGATATACGTTATCTATGTAGCTATCTAGGATTTTAAGGCCTGGCTTGACAAAGCCTTGGCTGGGATGATTTAGTTGGGGTTGGCTCTGCTTTGAACAGGGGGATGGACTAGATGACCTCCTGAGGTCTCTTCCAACCCTAATCTTCTATGATTCTATAGCGTAGACACATAGAAGTTTAATGCTGCTACGTTCTGAGCACTCTCCTAATGAAGTCAGCAGTCAGTCAGGTAACTGAAGTTAGCACACAGTCACATTACCTGAGATGCTGTCCTCTCTGCTTTGAATAAAATATACTGTGGTAGCTCAGATACAGCTATGCAGTATAGAGAGGTCAAATACTTGACTTTTTTAATGACAACTCGTGTAGTAAACGTGCACACAATTACACCTAAGACATCAAACTGACAGCACAGGCAGTGTTACATCTGGAAACTGTTCAATTTCCCTGCACAGAAACTGACTTGAAATGTACACAATTGTACACATTAAATCTCCTTTTGAAGGATTTTCAGAGGAAACATTTTTCAGTCTGCCAAGTACTTTATATCTCCTGCTGAAAATGCAGTTGATGTCACAGACAATGTGTCAAGGGAGGAGTGGGGAGGGGAGAAAGAGAGAAATAAAAGAAAGTATGGAATAAAATGCCCCCTAGAAACAAAATAAAAGACCAAAAACAAAAAGTTAATTAATTTTTACCAACAGGTGTTGAGCTTTGAGTTCCAAATTCAATAATATTTATCGTGGTAGAAATGAAACAGTGCCAGGAACGGGGGAAGTAGATGTGTCAGCAAATAGGAAAGCACCTAACTACACATTGCTCCTATTCCTTTATGGCACTGCCTTACAAAGAGTTTTAACTAGCATGTAGGATGCACTCTCTCTCATCTCTAGGATTCTTGTCCCCCCTATCGGAGCTTTGTTTTGTATTTTGAATGGGTGTAGCAGAAGATCAGCTCCAGCAGTAGAACAGGTGTAATCATGCTCATCATTTAAAAGTCTTTATCCAATTAGTTTCACAATCGGTTTTTAATAATTTCTTCAATAGAAATCTCAAGGACCAGGCCTGATAAGTCAAAGAGAACACCATTGTCCCACCAAGCCGCTCTCTCTGCCGTTGATTGCGAAGATAAAAATCAATCTCAGCTAAAGAGGGAGAAGTTAAAAATAAATTGTGCAGATTGATTTCTGTTAAGATGTTCTGTCCCCCAGTTAAAAAAAATAGAGGAAAAAAGATATCTATTAGAACATGGTGTATTTAACTTCCATGAAAACAGAGAGAATGATCCAAGCTGGGGAAATCGAAAGTTTAACTCCCTGCCCCATCTAGTTTCATTGCTGTGAGATTTCACGGTCAAAAATAATCGCTCTCTCCCAGAGGTGGAGGGCTAGTCCTGTTTGTCTTCAAGTGAATTTGTTGCTTGTTGAAGTTGTTACATTGACAGTCCTAGGAGAGGACATTAAGTAGCCACATAACAGGTGCATCCTGTGCCAATTGTACTGTGGGACCTACATCTGCTCGCCTGACAACACTAGCTTAGATTCAGAAAAGCATGGCTATTCAGGAGAGCATTAAGCATGTGCTTAACTTGAAGCACACGTTCAAGTCCTGTTGAAGTCATGTGATGAAGGGCTTTCCTGAATTGAAGTCAGAGCCTGTAAGACACACAATGATATTAATAGGCCATTTTTATTAGTTGTTTTTGAGATGTTAAATTTATAGAGCTAGTTGGGAAATGATCACTTTCCCCTCATGAAAAAGTTTCAATGTGCATTCTTTTTGTTTTTGTTGAAAGAGTGTTCACAGTTTTTAGGTTTCAGAGTAGCAGTTGTGTCAGTCTGTATCGGCAAAAATAACAGGAGTACTTGTGGCACCTTAGAGACTAACAAAGTTATTTGAGCTTGAGCTTTCATGGGCTACAGCCCACTTCATCGGATGCATAGCATTTTTTAGGTTTTCATTGTACAGTTGACAAACAAAAATGTTTTGGTTTTCAATAGAAACCCCCAAATTTTGGACAAAATTGGAATTTTTCACTAAAATTTCCATTTTGTCAAACAAGCCCTTTTCCAGTGAAAAAAATTTCAACTGAAAGTTTGGGACCAGCTCTATTAATTTGATTCCTATGCTGGTAGTCATTAAAAAGCCAATATTTATGCCAGAAGGAGCTATCAGAAGTCCCACCATGCACGAGTCACATTCATTTGGGGGCAGGCATAATTCCGTGGAATTTCAGCTGTGGAATTTCTAGGGCTAACCGCTCTCACTGATACCAATGAAAGTAACTCCATGTACATCAATGGAACTGCAATGGTGTAAAACTATTTGAAGTGAGTCAGGCTTTTTGCATGCAAAATAAGTTCAGGTCTCAAAGCACTTCACAATCATTTTTAATGGATTTATGCTTACAGTGCCTCAGAGAGAGATTAAGTGACCTTCCCAAGGTGACACAGGAAGTATGGGCAGGGATGGTGTCCCTAGCCTGTTTGCCATAATATGGGAATGGACGACAGGGGATGGATCACTTGATGATTACCTGTTCTGTTCATTCTCTCTGAAGCACCTGGCATTGGCCACTCTCAGAACACTTAGATACTGGGTTAGGTGAACCTTTGGTCTGACCCAGCATAGCTGTTCTTATGTGGCAGAGCAGAGAAATGAATCCAGGTTTCTCAAGACAGTACCTTGGGATAGCTCAGTGGTTTGAGCATTGGCCTTCTAAACCCAGGGTTGCAAATTCAATCCTTGAGGGGGCCATTTAGGGATCTGGAGCCCCCCAAAATAGCTGGGGATTAGTCCTGCTTTGAGCAGGGGGTTGGACTAGATGACCTCCTGAAGTCCCTTCCAACCCTGATATTCTGTGAAATCTGTAGGACCCTGACCACCATCCTTCTAGACAAGTGACTGGTGGTGCAGACAGGGGAGGAGAATTTTGCCCTAAATTTCTCACATTCTGTCCAGAATCCAGTCCTCTAGAAGAGGATCAGTTGACAGAGCAGCTTGCTCTCACAGCACGGTACCTCCAGGTTGCTAATGACAAAGTGACTGCTCCCTGTTCACACATGATAATACCACAGACACGGTCTGAATCAGGAAGAATGCTAGCCATAGTCAAATTGCCTCCCTGCCCTTAACATCTCTGTCTTAAGTCCCTTATCATCATCATCTGCAACAAGAGCAGGCAATACAGCAGTGGTTCTCAAGTCATGCTGCTGTCACAGCAACAGCGATTGATTGGAGGGAGTTGCAGACCCGGCAAGTGAACACAGGTGCTCAGAGCAGCCACTGATCAGAGAATCACTTGCTTTGGGGGAAACCAGAGTCAAGAGATAAAAGCCTAGTTGTAAAGGTGCCCAGGAAACTGAATAACAAATGGAATACAACAGAAGGTGGCCAGATATGAGGAGGAATGGCAAGAGAGACAGAGTGATAGATATTAACAACGATTAACAAGGCAGTGTCTGTGCACTTTGGGGCTAACCACACAGCTCTCATTAGAATTACATCCTACATGCCCCTGAGCAGCTGAATAAATATGCCATATGGGTTGCAGGAGGAAAGGGAGTCTATGGTCCAGCTCTTTAAAAAGGCTGAGATAAAGATTATTTATTATTCCCCATCATGTGTCCCTTTGGTTAATGGTGCAGGGAGCTTCCAATTGCAAATAGCAATCCCCACTGATCAAGGATTGAGGCAGGAGGGTCGCTACCACATTCAGATTCAAGTTCTTCCCACAGTGGAGAGTGTTCAGCTCCAAAGGGCTGGTTTGGTCCACTGGAGAGAATGGCCATCAGCCACGAAGTTCAAATCAGGAGCGAAGCTTCCCCAAGGTTCAAAGAGGGTTGGATCTGGGGATTTGGAATGGATTCATCTCTAGTTTCTAATCCAGAAAAACACCCACCAATTTCCTTACCCTGCTGCTCTGTAGAACCCTAAACCAGAGTTCAGACCATGTTAGCTTGCATTGTGTTTGGGGCTATCCAACCCACACCACGCCTTACCATCCTAAAACGACCCAATTAGAATGCAATTATCTCACCCCATCTCTGTCCTTCAACACTCATGGATTATAGTTGGTTCAAAGAGAAAGGCCAAGTTATGGTCCAAAGTTCTAAATAGCCCCGCCCCCCTCCAGACCCCTGCAGATATTGATAGATGTGGGAGCACAGGGGTATCAACTAGATGATGAGCTAAACTAGCAGAACTTCTGATATGCTAGGAGATCATCATCAAGGACAGGAGCGGCTCTAGCTTTTTTGCCGTCCCAAGCACGGCAGTCGGGCAGCCTTCAGCGGCTTGCCTGCGGGCGGTCCCCGGTCCTGTGGCTTCAGCGTACCTGCTGCTGAATTGCCGCCGAATCCTCAGGACCGGCGGACCTCCCACAGGCAAGCCTCCAAAGGCTGCCTGACTGCCACCCTCACAGAGACCGGCAGGGCGCCCCCCACAGCTTGCCGCCCCAGGCACGTGCTTAGAGTGCTGGTGCCTGGAGCCGCCGCTGATCAAGGAAAACTAGAATCTTCATGCTACACATCCCAGAGCACTTTACTATTGTTTTTATAGCTGGTAGGTAATTTTTCAATGAGGGTTTTGGGGGGGAGGGAGAAGAGGGGGCAAAAATGCCTCTTTAGCCAAGTGGAAATTGTCAAGAGAAAAATCTCAATTTTAAAGTATTTTCGGGCATTACTGAAAAAAAACCAAACGTTTCAGTTTTTGAAAACTTTGGTTCTTGACTACCTGAAAAAGTATCTGAAAAATTGAGAGGAAAATGAATAGCTCCCTTCAAAATGTTTCCCTGGAAAGAAAACACATTTCCAACCAGCTCTGTAACGTGGAAATCCCCAGAGATCTAGGCACCAAGCACAGG
The DNA here is from genome assembly GCF_003597395.2 of Chelonoidis abingdonii. Taxonomy (NCBI): domain Eukaryota; kingdom Metazoa; phylum Chordata; order Testudines; family Testudinidae; genus Chelonoidis; species Chelonoidis abingdonii. Next base: position 751,996 of record NC_133784.1, read on the forward strand.
TATAAACAAAAAGACTGTCCCTCCCTAAAAGAGTTTACAATGTAAACTTTACCCAGGAGAATAGAGCAACAGCTCAAGTAATTAACAGCAATCCAAATCTGATGGGCAGCTGTGGATCATCTCCAAGGCTGGATTCAGAAAGTGAAACCATTTTGGTCACATGTAGACAGAGGCAGGATGGGCAGCGCACTACAGCTACAGAGAAAACTATCAACATTCTCTACTTGATGAAAATGTAGTGGAAAAAATTACACTGATTTTAATGGAGATAGTGCAGCTAAATGACTCACAGACCCCCTTGAAAGTAGTTATTCGAAAGCACGTTAAAATAATATATTTTGTGGTTATTTTTGCAAATGGCTTTTTTTTTTTTTTTTTGCAAAGGGCAATTTTTAGATGATGTTAGCAGCAATACAATACAAACCCAGTTCCGGCTTTGGAAACAGCACAGTAAACTCCTTAATTTAAATGAGATTCAACAGGTGTAACTGGGGGTGGGATTTTGTCTTAAGTATATAACTTCTGCATTATTGTCCAAGCTCAGATATGACTATTCTAGACGCCTTAGAAATAGCAGATCAATCTGATAGCTATTCAATGTCTGATGAGTTTAATTCATAGAATCATAGGATTGGAAGGGACCTCCAGAGGTTATCTAGCCCAGTCCCCTGCACTCATGGTAGGACTAAATATTATCTAGTATTATCATTCATATAAATGACAACTGGAATGTGGACACTCCTTCTTTAATTGAATCAATCATAATATATGTTTACTGTGTCCTCTCCTATTCATCTTCTTGCCACATTAAACAATCCCCATCATTTCAATCTCTCTTCATATTAAAATTTTCCAAAACTCTAATCGTTCTCATTCACCCTTGCCTGCAACTCTTCTAATTCTGCAATATCTTTCTAAGGTGGTCACTACTGCACGCAGCGTTCCAGAGGAGGGCAAGCCACTCATCATATTTTCCATATTATGCACCCTAACATCTTGTTAGCTTTGTTTGGAGGTAAACTGAACGACATAGCTTTACTCCTGCTGAGGATCTGACCTTGCTAGCCTAATGATGAACTCAGTTACGCTGGATATCTAGATAGATCAGGGGTTCTCAAACTGGGGGTCGGGACCTCTCAGGGGGTCATCAGGTTATTACATTGGGGGTCTTGAGCAGTCAACCTCCACCCCAACCCCCCGCTTTGTCTCTAGCTTTATACTGATGTTAAATATATAAAAAAGTGTTTTTACTTTACGGGGGGGAGGGTCACATGAAGATGCTTGCTATGTGAAAGGGGTCACCAGTACAGAAGTTTGAGAACCACTGAGACAGACGTATACACCAGCTGACAACTATATCTTTATCTCCTCATCCATCTGGGGATGGAATGAGATCAGAATCAAAGCCTGTGCACATATCTCTAATGCAGCTGTTAAACCTCAACATGTTCTTACATAGTAATTTGTAAGTTATTTAAGGTTCAAAATAATATAAAAAAAATCTGCCAATTAAGTCTAAATGAAATGCAGAGCGAAGTACATTTAAGACACCTCATTTAAAGTGTTGCCAAATATTTTTACTTGGAATAATTAGTGACTATTAATTTGAGCCCCAAGCACTCCATTTCCAGTGGCTGCCAATTTAAGGCAGACAAATGCTCACACCACTCAGGGTTCCCCATCACCCATACAAACAGTTCAACATCCCATGCCTTGTTCTAGTGCTGTTGACTGCTACGGAATGATGAACGCTTATCGGATGTGCTGTAAGCCATAAAGGGACACAAGAGCCCGGGAATGCTCTAGGCTGCTGAGATAAAAAGCCCGTTTAATGCAGGCTCTCTCAGAGGTCTAGGGTGCAGTAGATGTTTACCAAAAGATGTATGGGTGTCTCCAATTGCAGACACATCGGTTACTAAGATTTGCTAGTATATTTTCTAGAGGCAGAAGTGCTAATTACATCAAAGGAGCTCTAACCCGCCCCCGGCACTGAGCTAGTGATCTCCCCAGTTAAACAATCACTTCGAAAAGCTAATTTTTTTTCAATAGAAGAAGCGATTTTGCATAACTTTAAAGAAAACAAAAGAACAAAAAGCCCACCGCCTCTGCAAAAAAAGAGCTTTTGAAGGGCCAAGCCTGTTTCTTTGTTATCCTACTCCCATCCCCCGAACCAAAACATCAGCTTCATCTCTGTCAAGACTTGCTTGGATCATCTGGACCCATCTCTCACCAAATCATTTCTCTGCCATAGCAGGGCTCTCGGGCACTGGTGCACCTGAGTACCTTCTGTTCTCTGCTTGTGGCACATGACAGTTTAGCCTCCCGAGGACTGTAGTACTGTGGTCTAATTCTGGCTGGTGGCATGGGTGTGGGAGTGGCTGCATGGCGATGAAGGCCTGTGTTATACTGGGGATCAGCCAGATGATCTGGTCGTCTCTTTTGGCTTTGAACTCTGTGGCTCTAAGAACACCACCATCCTCAAGGTCTTCATTGCTCAATCCTCTCCCGTTCACAAAAACCTGCACCCCGGTCTCCACCTGGATGAAAATTCCTCTGCAGCTGCTCTCTCATAGGGTGGCCATTCTCTCACCCCCCGCCCCCTTGGTTTGTCCCCAGGGGACATGCTGGGGAGCAGTTGGGCTGTCCCATCCAGCCCCTCGCCTTCTTGGGCAGTCTCCTCCTTCAGGTTCTCCCCTCCGCATCCACAGAGTGGTCATCCACCCTGCACCTCTCCCAACCTTCTTTCCCTTTGATTCAGCCTTATATCTTCTTCTCTTCCCAAATCCCCCTGCCTTCTTCTCTAGTCACTTTGCCTTCCAAGCTGATCTCCAGTCTGACCCATTAGCTTTCTGCCTCCTTGTTTGACTGTCAAGCCTGGATCAACTCTTCTATTTGCCTCAATGGCCACTCACTCAACATTGTCTTCACCGGACAATGCTTCTCTGCTCTCTCTATCAAGGCCATGGTTTGCTAACAGGTGCTCCGTGGCATTTTCCAGACAACCATAACAGTCTGCACCTCCACAGTGCCTTCCATTTGGGGAATTACAATCTGCCATGTAAGGTGAGTAAGAATCATCATATCAGATAAGGAAGCTAAAGCACTGAGAGATCAATTTACCCAAGGCCATGCAATAAATCTGTAGCAGTCAGGAATTGTTCTCAGGTCTTCTGACTTCCAGTCCCATGCCTTATCTTTAAACTACCCTTCCTCCCTCCGGGAAGCAGAAAACATGCTGTATAGCGCAGGATCTACCTCACCCCAGCCTGCTACGTCACGCACTCACTCCCCTCAGATATTGTGTCAATGTACCTGAATAAAGACATATTCATCCTGGACAACAAGTGAGTTGGTGTCGATGGAGCGCAAAAACGGTCCACTTCTGATAGTCTCCGAGCACTCCTGAATCCGACAGGTTATATAATGGGCATCTGTAATAGGAACATAGGCACACATGAGAAATTCCTGCCCCAGAGCTCATGGTCCAAAAACTTAATAAGCAGCTCAAAAGAAGGGCACAGAATGGAAATGTCAGCCTGAGCTACAGTATCTTGAAAGTTAAAGTTAAATGTGTTTACCATCCTCATGCTTCAGGGCATCAGATGATGACCTGATTAGATCAGGAAGGAATTCCACCCCCCCTATGTAAATCACTGCACTCACTTCTGTCCAGGGTCTAAACTCTGGGTACTCCTTATAAACATATCCAAAATTCATTAGGCCCCCAAGGCATAGAAAAAGATTTCTCACCCACCCAGACTTCCCTCCTTCTATCCACTACATACGTTTTTTCAAACTCACTCATAACCTCTCCCCAAATCATCCGAGCCCTGAGGAGAGAGATGAGCCTTGCAGCATACCCCGAATGTCAGCAGATCTGGTCTGTGATGGCCAAGGAAGGAAATCAGTTCCAGGGTCTAGCTTCTCATATGAAATGTGCTGCCCCCTTCTGTTCAACCCAGGAAGTCATTAGTTCAAGCCTCTTGGCTGACCCCAGCTTTTGTGGTGTCCCACAGAGAGAGAGAAAGCCAGCAGCCAATCGATATTGGGTTTGGTCATGACAAATCTTACAACTTCCTCCAGAAGTTAATCGACTGCTAGCGCAGATCACAGAGTTCAGGCAAGACATGCTCTTGGCACAAAGCACCAGGGTAATTCTACACCAGCTGGAGTGTCCCAGGAGTTTTAAGACACAGCCCCTTTTGCACTAACTGCAGGGGTCTAATGCCAAGAGGACATAGACATGGGAAACTATAGGACAAAACAAAAGGCTGCAATACCTTTTTGGCAAGTACACCTGATACAAAGCGCTACCTGGAATCCGGGAGTGGCTGCGGGTCTAAGAAGACCCTCATGCTGCTGAATCCAAGGAGATCAATTCATTAAGTCCTTTGGGTGACTGTGTCCAAAGAACAAATGTAATTATGATTTGGGAAGTGCTGATGATTCATTTAGTGCTGTAGAGTACATGCATACAGAGACAGTCCTTCCCCAGAGAGCTTACACTCTAGAAGACATAAGAATAGATGCAAAGAAAGGAGTTGTTTTAGATAGAGGCCCCAAATTTATATTCCTCCCCTACCACTCAACACATACTTTCCCTTCTGTGTAGCTCACTCAGTAATCAATTTATTTTTATTGACTTCAACAGAACTATCCTGATTTAAACTAGCTCAGGATCTGTTCAGAGCCTTTAAGAGGCAGCTCTAGGAGAAGGTGATGTGGCCTATCACACCAGGACTGGAACATCATTCCATGACTTGGGGGCTGCTTCTGAGAAGGTCTGGGAGCAGGAGGAGGAATAAGTATTTCAGGGAAGAACCCAGCCTAGTAGGTAGATTAATAAACAGGCACTGCGGTGCAGGGAGAATCCAATAGAGACTCACCCACGATGTAGGCAAGTCAGTATGGAGCCACACAGGGCATGGTAGTTATGGACTAGACTCTTAAACTTGATGCAAGCGGAACTAGGTCAATCAATTAAGAGAAGGCAGTGATGTGGTCTGGTCAGTGGCGCTCTGTCTACTTTCTATTACCTCAATACTTTTCATAGACCGTAACCCTCCCAACACCCTCATGATGTGGGTAAGTATATTACATCACTGTGTCACATGGGGAAACTGAGGCCCAGTCCAAGGTTGCACAGCAGGTCAAGCAGCAGAACTGGAAATATACGGCAAGAAGCCACAGTCCCTTCCTCGACAGCAAGGCTTCAAAAGGAAAGCTCTTCATAAGCCACCTGTTTTGTCCTAGGGATGCTGTGGAGAAGTTGATGGCTCCTAGTCATTAGTATTCAGGCACAGGCCAGCCAGTGCAATGGAAATGGAAAAAAGAAATCAAGTAATGATTAATGCTGTAGTAAACCTTCCAGGCCACACAAGCCATTACTCTGATCCCTTGACAGCTCTGCTCTCGCTCCTAAGATCACATTTACCAGCTTGCTAAGCTTGGAAGGGGAAAGAAAGGAACGTGAGGTCAAACAAGAAGGGTTTTCATCTTAGACCCAGGAACTGTATCCACATCCCAAGATCTAAATGCTTGCTCAAGACAGCAGAAAATGTTGATGTGCAGAGATGCTCAAAAAAGCACCATGACTTTGTTGATTGAGGTGTTCAGCAATCCAGAGCATGTGAGAAAAACACAAACTTGCTAACTTTTCATTGGAGCTGCTGCTGGAAATCGGCCTGCCCATCAATAGGCTCAGACCAATGACTCTCTTGAGAGCTGGCTGCGTTAATGCAGCACCATGGTTCTCTCACCGATGTGCCACCTGTAACACAGGACTGCACTGCAAAGTGAGTTGGGAAAAGTCATCACAATTTTGACCAAAGGAGACATGGAACTCAACAGGCAATTGAAACAAAATGGCTGCATCAGGATATGAGCCAAATGGAGTTTAGCCTTCTCAGGGTACTGCTATAGGTTATTGTGCTTTTAGCTATTAGTTATGTGCTACTGTGTTATTATGTATAGTCTAAAAGAGAAATTGCGGCTGGGACAGAATGAGATTCTTCATCTGTGGAAGCATCTGGTTGAGAGGAAGGGTGGTCTCATGTTGAAGTCACTAGACTGGGAGATGGGCGGGGCTTCTTCAAGACTCTGACACAAGGGTACAGAAAAGGGCAACACACATGATTAGGGGTATGGAACAACTTCCATATGAGGAGAGATTAAAAAGACTGGGACTGTTAGAAGAGAGATAGTTAAAGGAGGGCTACAAAATCATCAACAGTGTGGAGAAAGTGAAAGTGAGATTAGGGAAGCGTTATTTACTCCTTCACATAACCACAAGAACCAGGGGTCACCCAATGAAATTAATAGGCAGCAGGTTTACAACAAACATAAGGAAATACTTCTTCACACAACACACACTCAACCTGTGGAAACTCTTGCAATGGGATATTGTGAAGGCCAAAAGTATAGCTTGGTTAAAAAAAAAACTAGATAAGTTCATGGAGGATAGATCCATCAATAGCTATTAGCAAAGATGGCCATGGATGCAACCCCGTGTCCCCAGTGTCCCTAAACATCCACCTGCCAGAAGCTGGGACTGGATGACAGGGGATGGAGCACTTAGAATTGCTCTGTTCTGTTCATTCCCTCTGAAGCATCTGGCACTGGCCACTGTCAGAAGACAGGATACTGGGCTAGATGGACCATTGGTCTGACCCAGTATGGTCGTTCTTATCTTTGTGTCACTTTGGGTAATTCACTTAACCTCTTTTTGCTTCCATTTCTCAACATATACAAAAGTGGCCAAGCAGGGAGAGAGATGAGGCTGAATTCTTTAGTATGCTTTGAGATCCTTGGCTAGAAAGTGTCCTAGAAAGGCACAATGTTATTTATGTCATGTGTGTCTAAATGGGCATGTATTGGAAAGGAGAGAATTTGATTATACACAGCATCCTTGTACTCAGAGCAGCACAGAGGGTTTTACAAAGCAAAAATTGCACCAGCCGTGTAAGTAAACTTGACAGTCACGCAGCCAGCCAGCAGTGCTGGAACTAGGGGTGCTGCCATGTCCCCCTGGCTTGACGTAGTAATAACAAACACCAAATACATGGTTTCCATCACTAGCACCCCCATGATCAAAATTAAATTTCAGCATCCCTGCACCCCGCCAGGGACCAAACTGGGAACACTGGCCTTTACACTGCTTTATAAAAATCCCAGTTGAGGGACAAAATGAAAACAGCACTGGGAGGACACCTGCCATGATGGCACATTTCTTTTAGACAAAGGATGTTTTCTGTGCCCTTGAGTTTCAAATACTTGTAGACTTCTCTACAAAAAGCAAGGACACTTAAAATGGGAGAAAACAGAGTTTCCAAGAAGTGAGGTGAACAAGATGCCATGGTTTTGGTTCATACCACATGAAGCCACTTCACAGCCCTTGAGATTCATTTGGAAAGTCCAGCTGGCTAGAACCCAAAATGGCAAAAGGGAAGCTCATATAAAACCATCACAGCGGGTTAAGCTCCAAGTATTGCACAGGGGATCTTTTGGCCCTGAAAGCCTACTGCCAGCCTTGGATTCTGGGCCTCTCCAGAGCCAGCAAAAAGTTTTGCTCTGTGTTTTGATGGAAGATTCTTGGGACCCCACTGATGTTTCTATTAAACTTAACTAATTGTATTTCTATACTGAAGCCCGAGACTGACTGGTTTTTGCAAAGTTCCAGGTTCTATAGTGCAGCTCTACTTAGGGTGACCAGACAGCAAGTGTGAAAAATCAGAACAGGGAGTGAGGGGTAATAGGAACCTATATAAGAAAAAGCCCCCAAAGATCAGGACACCTGGTCACCCTAGCTCTACTGAAAGCCTCTAGTAGGAAGGAAAAAAAGAGTCCCTGGGAAATGAAAGGGAGAATATTATGCAGTGTTGCCTACAAAAGATGAGAAATGGGCCCTGGAGGTAGCAGAGACTCCTCTAGTAGAGGTTCGTTCTAGCCAGTGTCACTGGAGACTTCAGAGTAAGAGGCTCTAGCATGGGTTTTGGGCAGAGGTACTGAGAATTTCATGGTGGCTGAGACTACAGTGCTGGTTCTGAGCAGTTGTACCAGGAACTTGAGTGCAATGGAAAACGCACTGTTAGTTCTGGGCTGTGCCTCTGATAAATAAAGGGTAACAGAAACTACCCCACTCACTCCAGTCCCAGCACTGAGAACTTCACAGTAATAAAGCATGCAGCAATACATCTCCACTCCAGCAATGTGCACTTCCTCCCGCGTAGATCTGGAAAACTAGCTCTAGTTACATTACAAGCTCCTCCAGATCTTCTTGTATGATATACCTATCTCACAGAGCTGGAAGGGACCCTGAAAGGTCATTGAGTCCACCCCCCTGCCTTCACTAGCAGGACCAAATACTGATTTCACCCCAGATCCAAAAGTGGCCCCCTCAAGGATTAAACTCACAACCCTGGGTTTAATAGGCCAACGCTCAAACCACTGAGCTATCCCTAATCTCTTGTTTGATAGTGTGCTTATTTCTGGGTTTACCACAATAGCCTCTACTCTACTCCTCATGGCCACTTCGCTCACTCTTAGTCTCTTGGTAGACTCCTTACTCCAGATCTCAGGGCTTACTCTCCTGCTGGACTTCCTTTGTCTCCTTGATGACCTATGTAATCCCAGGGAGTGACTGCAGCACCCTTTCAGCTTTCTGTCTCCTGGCTTTATAGCCCTTCCCCAGCTGGGCTTCATTCTGAATGAACCCTGGCCCTCCCACTCACAGGTGATGCCTGGTAATCTAATTGGCCTCGCAGGACCTTACTAACTCTAGCAGGGCTGGAGTAGGGTGCACACCCTCCTGCTCAAGACTGTCCTCCATGTGGGCATGGATGCCTTCCGCCCCAGAGTTGCTGGAGCTGGACTTTCTCCAGGCTACCCAGCCTGAGCAACAGTCAGCCCTTTTCTTACATATCATCCCAGTTCTTCTCCCCCAGGAACTCTTGATTCTCTGCAGCTACTTAGCATCTCCTGAATTCTTTTTGCTTGCTCCAGCAAATCCCACAGCATCCTTTCCATGGGGGTGTGTGTTCCTGTCAGGGAACATTTCATTTCTGTGCTTGTCCCTGTTTCTATCTGGTTCTTCTCCCTCCTAATCTTTTAACTCTGTGCAATCCCCTACCAAGTGTGTGGATTCAATGTCTGCAACACCCACAGTCACCTCCACTACTTCTACTTTGCCTGCTTCCTGCATACTCCAGATACAGGACACACACTTTTTCTACAGCACTGGGGCCCACATCTTCCCCTTTGCTACCCAACAATTTCATGAGAGGGCAGTGTCTTTTTATATGGCCAGCTTCTCAACACCCAGAACAAACCCTCACCCTTGCCTTGCCTTGCCAGTAGGCTATGCTTCTGCATCCTTTTATCTAGCCCCAGCTCTCCCAGGATAACCTTCTCCTCACAGTTCATATAAGGGTATGCTCTTCTTATGTGCCCTTGTCGACCACAGGCAAAACATATCCTAGGTTGTGCCTCTGGTCTCCTGACCCCTGTATATCTTTTCCTTCCCTGCTTCCTCTGACCCCGGTGGTTTCCTTTCTCATGATCTCTATGAGCTACCTCTGTTGTCTCACCAAGATCATCAGCTGCCTTCTCAGCTCAGGTTGCTTCTCTGTCTGCCTTGGCTGGGTCTCCAAACATTGCTGGAGGACTGCCTCCAGAGCCCTTGGAGCTCCCAAGGGAACTCAGATAACCATGTCTGCCCCTCCATATGCCAGCTTGGGAGTATAGACCTGAAGGGTTCCACATACTCTGGTTCCATTTTCTTACCTGAACAACCCCATCTTCCCCTTGTGGCGGGGGGAGAGATAGTCTTCCTGCATTTCCCTCCCAGTTGTAACAGGGTCCCTGCTCTCTGCATGTGTCTTTTTTCTGGTAACTTGCCTGTTTCTGGGTTTACCACAGAAGCCTACTCTACTCCCCATGGCTACTTCGCTCTTGCTAGACGCCTTACTCCAGTCTCCCCCTGGACTTCCTCTTTGTCCCCCAGCAACTACCCTCACCCAAGGGAACCTCCTTCTCCTGAAGTCCCCTTCTTGCTTTCAGCCTCCTGGCTTTATAGTGTTGGCCCAGGCCTTCCCAGCTGGGCTTCACGCTTAATGAACCTGGCCCTCCCTCCTGCGATTGATGCCAGGTAACCTAATTGGCCTCTCAGGCCCTCGTTAACCTTATCAGGGCTGGTGTGCAGTGCATGCCCCAACACAGTTGGATAAAAACAACCTTCTAAGATACATATAGTGTTATGTCACCCACAGATGGCAAAATCCCAGCATGCATGGCACGACTCTCTGCAGATCTTTTCTGCACCGAGCACGGGAAGAGAAATGGGAATGCGTCTAGGGTGGTATTTTTAGAAGGCCTTTGCCACAGTACATTCACCCACACAGTCGGTTGGATATTCCTATCCCCACACATACTGTGTTATTTGCTGATGGCAAGTCACAAAACAGAAGGGAGGGGAGGGGAAGCTCAAGTGTTGACATGACAACCAGCTTTCTGCCTACTAGGAAATGTGTCATTTTGAGTGTATTACACTAGTAATCACATTTATACAAAGAAGGGCACCTGCTTAACATTCACAGAAAGGCAAGGTTTGTTCCCCCTCTGCCTGTGTTCCATTTTGTTTCTTATTTAGTTTATTTGACGCAATGAAGAGCATGAAAAAAAAAACAAATCTTCAAACCCGACAGATTCTGGATACAATAGTGAGCTTGTCTCCCTTCCTGGGGCAGACATTCTAACCCATGGTCTGACAGGAAATGAAAAGATACCTTACTAAATATCGAGAAGTAAACATGACTGGCTATACTAAGAAATAGCCCAAGCAAGAGGTTAAATGATGGCATCCACTGCAATAAGGCAGGAAACAGATATTTCACAATGCCAAAAGATCAGATTAAAGACACACCTGAACCAAAAGCTCAGATATGAACATGTGCAGACTTTGGGGAAGTCCAGAATCCAAGAACTCCAAGGCCAGAAGGGACCATTATAATGGTGTAGGCTAACCTCCTCCAAAGAGTCCGGGAGCAGGACTCCAACCTGGGTATCCCATCTAGCAGGGCAAAGCATGGACCACCAAGATGTTGGGCAAAAGGAGGCGTCTGGAGCTATCTGAGGATGGTTTTGACCCTCTGATCTCTGGGTTTGGGGCCTGGCACATGCCTGATTCACTGACCCCTCTATTTCTGGGGATATTTGCAGACTGGGGTCACCTCTGTATCAGAAAGCGCATGAAATGTAAAGAGAGTGGGACAGGGTTGGTGGAAGGTCAAACCGTAAACCTGGGGGTGAAAGGGTTTCCAACAGCTTGAGGGTTCAGCAAGTCCCATCTCTAGTCTGAAAGAATACCTCTCCAAACTGACTCCATGTTTCTAGAAGGCCTGTCCATGCAACTGGTTCTTAGCCTCCCAAGCTTGCCTTGAGGAGAGGGTTTTCTGGGAGCAAGCCAGGAGGAAGGCAATTAGACCTCATATCGGCAGTGCAGACATTCCCTTAGTCTCTGCCGCTGTGGTCTGCATCGAGGCTTATCTCTAGCCATTCATTTTAAATTAGGTTAATAAACAGGCTTGTTCGAGGGCTGCGACAAGAGCCAGAAAGAACAGCTGAGACACCAAACCCTTTCTTGTCCTGTGCTCTTGCTGCTCATGCTGAGTTGGCCATACAGTCTGGCCAGATGGATGAACACCCACTCGGGTACCGACAGGGCAAGATCATCAGCTAGGGTAAATCAGCATTGTTCTCAATAGAGAAATGCTGATTTACACTCACTGAGGATCTAGTCCACTGATTACACAGCTTGCAAATCCGATAAAGGCTGAGGCCCTGAGAAAGGCTGGAGGTAGGAAATACACAAATCTCAGGAGATTTCCAGTCCAGTTTTGCAAAGCCAAGAGGCTAGGAGATATTTGGATATACATACAGGTGCTTGTGCCCAAACTAGATCACAGAACCTTTAAAGATTCAGCCATCATTAGTTGTGATGTGCTTGTGTGGGGTCCAGTTTGGTTACGTCATTGCTCTAGGGGACACATTCCATTACAAATGGAACACAAGAACTACAGCTGCAAATAACATTGCAGAAAAATGTTTCATGCAGCCCCAATTGGAAGACTGAGCCAATCAAGGATTTGGGCTGTCTTGAAATGTAGGTGGACTTTATAATGCACCACAGTGCTACTGTCTCAGTTCATTTGTGTGTGAAGCAACGTGGACACCTAGTGGCTTGGAGGGATTGCAACAGCCTTGCATTTTCTATTTTCATTATCTTGTGAAAAAAATCTCCTACTAACTTTCCCTACTTAGGATTTCAGAGGACCCATCCACCTTGGGGGTACAGGATAGCAGGACTCCTTGTAAATGCCTGCTAATCATATGTAGCATCTTACAATGGAGGCTCTCAAAGTACTTTACAGACATTAATTAACATGGCTTCAAAACACACTTGGGAAGTGAGTATGTTTTCACCCCATTTGACAGAAATGAAGTGATTTCCCCTGAGCCAGTGGCAGAGCTAGGAAAGAAGTCCTGCCTCACTGCTCCTTGTGCTAATAGCCTAGAAGATGCTTAGAAGCTTGCAAGAGAAATAAACAGGAAGAGAGAAATTGGAGATCTTTCTCCAGTAGGTGGGTCCCCCTCTGACGGGAGGGATGATCAATTGAACCTGTCAATACACAGAAAGCTGAAAAGGTCAGACCCACATGGCAGGTGAACATCAGTCATGAGAGATACTTGACATCAAGGTTCCTAATGACTTCCACTGTCAACCAAAAGGGAAGAGAAGATTTAAGTCTTGCCCTTGCGAGAATAGGAAGTGAGAAAGAAAGCAGAGTCCTTCTCAAAAGGCCCCAGAGTTCCCCTCGGTAGCTTTAGTTAGATGTCCTGAGGGCTCTGTTCAGAGACTTTTGTGAACTCAGTTTATCTCCAGTCCTGACACATTTTGGAAAAGCCCCATCAGCACCTTACCGTCTGCATCTATCTTAGGCCCCAACCCATGCCAGTCACTGTCTGCCCCCTACTGGAAGGCTGCAGACTTCCTGCACTAAAGAAGATATTACCAGTCCATAGCCAGCCCATCAGAAAGGGGAGCCCACGGGGCAGCACTGAATGGTTTGTGTACGGCCTATAAAGTGCCACCATCCACTGTACTCCTGCAGCTGGTTAGAAACCCTTACGCTATTGGTCCCTGCTTTTTTGAATGTAGGCAATGCACCCACAATACATTTCCCCAGCAGGGCCATTGCCAGAATAATGGGCCAGATCCTGCAAAGCAGCACCAGGAGCTGGACCCTCTCTTTCTCTATGCCTCTATTCGGGGATAACTAGCATCCCAGTGGAGATCTGAGTCCCTGCTCCCTCTGAGACCGAGCACTTCCTGAGGGAAGAGAGGGGCCTGGATATGGCTCTTCCTAGGGGACAGAGGGCTTAGCTGGACACAGAGGGAAGTATACTACATCCTCTTCAAGGCTGGTGCAGCAGACCTGCCATTGTGATATTAGCCTGTTTTGCCACTGCATCATTGTAAGAGGGTTCTCACTCCCTGCTAGTGCCCTGCCTTGTGTGTAGGTCTGAAACCGTAGCTCTCGCGGCATCAGGTGCCCCTTGCTGCCTATTGATTGCTCTGTGATAGTCTTTCTTCTAGCCACTTGGCCACCAACCAGGCCACCATTTAGTCCCACTGAACAAGCTGTCCGTATGCAATCTCAGGAAATCTTCAGTTCCAACTCCAGGTCCTGTGCCACCTTGCCAGTGGCTGCTAAGGGAACTCAGCCCCACCAGCTACTCCAGTTCAACCCCAGGAACCCTATGGCTAGCAACCTAGGTCTGCTCAGTCTGAGACCCTCTTACTGTTTCCCTAACCTCCTTCCTACCACACTCCTCTATCTTCTTGCCTATTTCTAGGTTTTACCACTGGAGCATCCTCTGCTCCCTGTGGCTACTTCACCCCTCTCAGCCTCTTGTAAGACTCCCTAGCTCAGGGTAGGACCCCAGGGCCCACTCTTCCCTAAGCTTTTCTCTTTGCCCCCCGACCAACGTTCTTTTTCTCTAGGGACTGACTGCAGACCTGCTCCCTGCAGCCTCTTCCTGCTCTCACTTCCTGGCTTATTCTCTTACCTCAATTCTTCCCCGAACTGGGCTTCATCTGCCATTACTATTTACCAGTCCCTGGCTTCCCTCCAGGTGCCGCATATAAAGTTAATTGGCACCTTCTGGCCCACATTTACCCGGTCAGGGCTTGTGCGGAGTGGACATCCCAGCACAATCACATTGTTGACTCATATTCAGTTTGTGATCACCCATGCACTGCTACAGACTAGGGACCAAGCGGCTAGGCAGCAGTTCTCCAGAAAAGGACCTAGGGGTTACAGTGGACGAGAAGCTGGATATGAGTCAACAGTGTGCCCTTGTTGCCAAGAAGGCTAATGGCATTTTGGGCTGTATAAGTAGAAGCATTGCCAGCAGATCGAGGGACGTGATCATTCCCCTCTATTCAATATTGGTGAGGCCTCATCTGGAGTACTTTGTCCAGTTTTGGTACAAGAAGGATGGTGAGAAATTGGGATACAGTCCAGTGGAGGGCAACAAAGAATGATTTAGAGGGCACCCTTGAAGCACAGTGACTATACTGAGGAGAGGTGAGGGAACTGCGGAATTACTTAGTAACTGCAGGAAAGAGAGGAAGAGGGGGTATATGATATTGTTGCTTTTCAACTACCTGAAACGGAGTTCCAAAGGATGGAGCTCGGATAGAACAAGGAGTAATGGTCTCAAGTTGCAGTGGGGGAGGTTTAGGTTGGATATTAGGAAAAACTTTTTCACTAGGAGGGTGGTGAAGCACTGGAATGAGTTACCTAGGGAGGTGGTAGAATCTCCTTCCTTGGTGGTTTTTAAGGTCAGGCTTGACAAAGCCCTGGCTGGGATGATTTAGCTGGAGATTGGTCCTGCTTTGAGCAGGGGGTTGGACTAGGTGACCTCCTGAGGTCCCTTCCAACCCTGAGATTCTATGATTCTGTGACCCCTCGATCCTTTTCAGCAGCGCTGCCATTCAGCCACTTATTCCCCATTTTGTAGCTGTGCATTTGATTCTTCCTTCCTGTGTGTAGTACTTTGCACGTGTCTTTATTGAATTGAGTCTTGATGACCAATTCTCCGGTTTGCCAAGGCCGCTCTGAATTCTAATCCTGTCTCCAAAGTGCTAACAAACCCCACCCAATTTAATGTAATTGGCAAATTCCATACACTTACTCTCCTCTCCATTAACCAAGTCATGAATGAAAATACCGAATAGCGCTGGACCCAGGACAGACCCCTTCAGGATCCCAGTAAATACATCCTCCCAGTTTAACAGCAAACCATTGACAACTACTCTCTGAGCAGGGTCTTTCAACCACGTCTGCACCCACCTCACAGTAATTTCATCTACACCACATTTTTCTAGTTTCCTTATGAGAACATCATGTGGGACTACGTTAAAAGCCTGAGTAAAATCAAGATATATCAAGTCCACTTCTTCCCCCTATCCACTAGACCAGTAGCCGTGCCAAGAAGAACATTAGGATGCTTTGGCATGATTTGTTCTTGACCATTCCATGTTGGCTCTTATTTATAATCCTGTTATCCTTGAGGTGCTTCCAAATGGATTGTTTAATAATTTGTTCCCGTATCTTTCCTGGTACAAAGTTAGATGGGCTGGTCTATAATTCCCTGGGTCCTCTTTGTTCCCCCATTTTTAAGGATAGGTACCATGTTTGCCCTTCCCCAGTTCTCTGCGACCTTGTCCGTCCTCCATGGATTCTCAGAGATAACTGCTAATGGTTCTGAGATTGCTTCAGCTTGTTCCACACTTACCCTCGCATGAATTTCATCAGGCCCTGATTTCATCAAGGAGTCTGTCTAGCAGATCTGGGGTGCTCTACACAGAAGCACAGCAAGGAGATCTCACCAAAACTCATCCCCCCACCCTGCTTAAGTTTCTTGGGGGAGGGACTGCCTTTTCAGTCTGTATTTGTACAGCACCTGGCACAAAGAGATCCCGATCCAGGACTTGGACGCCTGGGTACTATGGTAATACACATAACATCTCCTACGGGTTTGTCTTTCAGAAGAGGATCCTTGAGCCACTCTGCATCTACAAGCTATACAATGGCCTCCACAGAGAAAGCGTTCTTGCACGGTGCTCTAGAGGTGGAAAGGCTTGGAGTCAACCAGGCCCATCATTCACAGAACCTCATGAACATTTATAGAGACTGGACAATCCCTGTCTCACAAGTCTGACACTTTACATCAGGGGTGGGCAAACTATGGCCCGCGGGCCACATTCACCCCACAGGACTGTCCTGCCTTGCCCTCGAGCTCCTGGCCCAAGATGTCCCCGCTCCCCCGCAGCCTCAGCTCACTCACTGTGCCGCTGGTGCAATGCTCTTGGCGGCAGGGCTGTGAGCTCCTGGGGCAGCGCAGCTGCAGAGCCTGGCCTGACCTGGTGCGCTGTGCTGCACAGTGGTGGCAGAGTGTCCCAGCTCCAGCTAGGGGGCAAGGCTGTAGTGCCGCCAACCACCGGTGCCCCAGACAGCGCAGTAAGGGGGCAGGGAGTGGGGGGGGTTGGATAGAGGGAAAGGGAGTTCGGGGTGGTGGTCAGGGGGCGGGAGTGTGGATGGTGGTTGAGGGAGGAATGGGGTTGAATGGGGGCAGTTAGGAAGGAGGGGGGTTGGATGGGGCAGCAGGAGGCAGTCAGGGGCAGGGGTTCCGGGGGTGGTCAGGGGACAGGGAGAAGGGGTGGTTGGATGGGGCAGGGGTTCTGGGGGGACTGTCAGGAATGAGAGGAGAGGTTGGCTGGGGCGGCAGGGGTCTGGGGGCAGTCAGGGGACAGGGAGCGGGTGTGTGTGGATGGGGCAGGGTTCTAGAGGGGCTGTCAGGAAACGGGGAGGGGGAACTTGGATGGGGCAGGAGTCCGGGGGTGGGGGCAGACAGGAGGTGGGGGTCAGGCCATGACCCCCTCCCCTAACTGGCCCTTCATGCAATTTATGAAACCCGATGCAACCCTCAGGCCAAAAAGTTTGCCCGCCCCTGCTTTACATAGACAAGAGAAACAAAAGGCGGGAGGAGAAAGAGCAGGAAGATGTCTTGACCCAGGTCACACAGCAGATCAGCGTCAGAAACACAGACAGACCCTATATCTCTCATCTCCATCATAACACCATCCTCAGCAGACGTCCTGTGCCTCATTTCCATGGGTAGAATGCAGGAGATCTTAGCCACGTCCCTAGAACCACTCCCATCCACATTACACATTTAACCAGGCTGTAGCTGGGACAGGACACAACTCTGTTTTCATTCACTCAATTATAGCTCTAGTGCAAATCGGTGTAGCGCCACCGTCTTCACAGAAAGGAACACTGGGATCACCTAACCTGCCTTCTGCATCTGGCTGGACAGGGAATTTTACCCAGCCATTCCAGGATAAGTGAAGCTAAGCCAGCTCACGCCAACAGAGGCTCTGCCATGTAGTCTAGATGGGGATTTGTATGGTTTCGCTGGAGTGCCGTTGCTGGGAAGCCAATGGTTATTAAACACACAAGCCAACATTAAAAATCGCACTTACAGCAATACATCCGCCCTTGTAATGGGCTCTGCTGGGGAAGAAAGTGGCTCTGGATAGTCTTACGCATCATCCTCCATGGGGACCCACGAGAAGAACGCCCATCATAACCCATTATCTCCTGATAACGACTGCAGTCCTTGGGGACTGCTGTTTGCCACGGCCCCATTTTGCTGGCTCTGCTATTCAAGCTTCTCTCTCTGGAGAGTCTTCAGGACCATTGACTGCCAAGCTCAAAATGCTGAATTGCTACATTACAAATAAAGCGAGCATGCAAGACCTGGAGGAAGAGCGCAGTCTACAACACAATGCAACAGAGACACGAGGACACCTACCTCCCAAACACGCAGTGTCCAAATAGCTGGGTGACCAAGCTTAGAGTGAGTTTGAATCCAGACTCCATCAGCAGTTTGATTCCCACCCAACACACACACTTCTATCTGTGTGTGCAATAGACAAGGCACAAAAGAGATAATCTCCCTGCTTTGCCAGCCTGCTGCCCCATTTTACTGTATTGTTGATGTGGAGCTTTTATTGCTTGGAGATTTATTCAGAAGGGGATGGTACTGATCTCCCTGCTGAAGGGCAGAGCGACGCCAGTAGAAGATCTCAGAAGAAGTGGCGCTTTAAGGAAATCACAGTGGATTTAAACAGCATGAGGTCCATAGAGTAGCACATTCAAACACAACAGGGTCTGCTTCCAACAAAATGTAACCCCTGCTCACCCCCCCCCCCAAAAAAAATCTGCCCAAATCGACCACTTCCAGAGGAACCCTCTCTGAGTGGACCTCGGGGGCTGAATTCCACATCCACCACCCTGCGGTAATTGTTGTAAAATGTGTGTGCTGTCCCCAAGTGCCCCCTTGTGGCCTGGGGCACTGCTAGTATGTCCATCTTCATTTCCCTGGTTGAGGTGTCAATAAGTTGATTGTAGAAGTATCTGGACCAGCGGAAGCCAAAACCAAACTAAAAGTCTGTCCCCTTTAGCAAAGTGTCGGGAACAGAGCAACATAACAAGAGTTCATGAAGCCCTCACTCAGGACTCTGATTCAGGGGTCCCAGACTTAAACTCCACAAACAAAGTCTCAAAGCATGGTCAGGCTAGCCTCTGGAGCCTGGGATAGTCCATTACAGCCTACACAGTGTCTGGTCCCCAGTCCAGCTTTCTGCTCCAGTTTAAATACGCCAGCCCTAGGGCACCACATGGAGCCTCTTTGATTACACCTAAGCTGTTTCGCTTGTGAACTCCTGGCTGTCCCTAAAAGGGGGTAGTACACTCCTTCCTATACAGTCTGAATTTCTAATCCCACATACACACACACACTGCCAAAGGGACAGCATTCTACTGTTGCATAGCATTGTACTGAGCTGTTAAGCAGCTGCCAAGCTCCACCCCAGAGGTAGTTGCATTGCAGCGCTGTGATTCCTGTACATGATTTGTAAAGCATTTGGGAGATCCTTATGAAAAGAAAATGCTATAGAAATGGAACCTTACTTGTTTGCAAAACATCCTATCCATCTGGCTAACAATTAATTACTCATGAATCCAGTCCACTCCAGAAGTAGCTGGCTGCATTTCAATGACAGGGGTAAGTGATTATTGTTTTCCTATTTAAGTGAGAGTGCCAGCACTGCACCTGCTGAGTCTGGGAAGGAAGTGCTCACCACCATGTACTGCACAAACAGGGAAGATCCACTGGGGGGGGGGGGCACAGGGAGAGGGAGAGAGGTTCCTTTGTGAATTTATATAGGGATCCAGTTCTCAAAGGCAAGTAGGATTATAAGCAATTTGTAACATGTTGTTATCCATTATGAGCCAGATTTACCGACACAGTCCAGCTGCTTTGTGCCACTCTGCAGACGCAAAGAAGCCAACCAGCATGATGCCGGTGAATTTTCCCCTATGTTATTCATGTAATGTAATTGATAATGACACTTATTATCAGCAGAGGGCTCAAGCACTCACGTCCATCAGCTGTCCGGGCTTCCATGTGCACAAGGTCAGGCTCCTTATCCAAACCTGTTACGGACCTGGGGAAGAGAAGGAAAGAGAAGGCAACCAGTGAGATTAAAAGCTGTGACCCCATGTGGAGAGGACGGGTAATGCCAAGGCAGCTGCTATCACCCCATTATAACAGGCCACCTTGGAGAACAAGTAGATTGAACACATGAAGACTCCACATACCAGCAAGCTGCAGTAACCATGTTGGGGTGTGTCTGCACAGGAGTTGGAAGGCATAGTTCTCAGATTAAGGGGACCCACCCGCTCTAGCTCCAGCTGAGCTACTCCATTAAAAATAGAAGTGTAACAGCGATGGCACAACTGTTGGGAGGAACTAGATGTCCCGAGTACGAACCCATCAAGACTCTAGGCACGTACTCAGGTGGCTAGCCCTGCCTGCGCTCGCACCACCATGGCTACACGTCTGGTTTTAGCACACTCGTTCGATCTCCTTGAGCTGGAAATGACACCAGCCAGCTTCAAGGTAGACATTCTCTCAGGGTCTGAGAAAAGAGTGATAATCTCTCATCCTTTGGAGTGTGCGCTGATCATCACAGAGGTCAGAGAGGACCTTCCTCTGGCATGCAAAGCACTCACAATTGGTTATGTGCCTTAGGGTTTTCTTGCCTTCCTCTGAGACAGGAATATGCTGGCTATCGCTGGAGGCCAGGGCACCCACCTGCATGGACCTTCATTCTGATCAATTATATCAAAGCCTTCACTTCACACAGGGAAGGGCCCAAGATGTCCACCGCTTCCCGCAGTTCCCATTGGCCAGGAAAGGCGAACCGCGGCCCTGGAAGCTGCGGGCGGCTGTGCAAATGCAAACAAACTGTCAGGTGGCCTGCCACCAGATTGCTCTGACAGGCCGCGTGCGGCCCGCGGGGATGTGGCAGCACCCCCAGCACCCCTAGTTCCAGCACCTATGAGCTCACATATTCCCAGAGTTGGTTAGATGCTGATCAGTGCTGGCGGTGCAGAAGCAATTATGTTATATGACCTAATATGGAGCTGCAATCAATGAAATGGTCATTGTTTGTAAACAAATGCAGCCTGTCAACATCAGAACATGTGATCTTGAGGCAAACATATATATATATGTATATATAGAGAGAGAGAATATTTGCACCATCCTCCTCACATTAATTATTTTCTCAAGCAGCGCCACTGATTTCAATCAGACTTATTTGAGAAGGTACTAAGTGCACCTATCAGATTTTAGCCCTGTGTGATCATATAATTAAGCACTGTATCAAAATGTGACACACATCAGTGCAGAATTAAGGTTACACTAGAGACGGTGGGAAAATATTGAAATTTTAACTCAAAAATTGTGAGATTTTTTTTTGCAAATATGTGCGGGGGTTTAGACAAATTTATAGAGTGGTTGAAATCTGTCAAGACTTAGCAAAGAACTTTCAAAACTTTTCTGCGCCTTTCTCTAGCTGGCACTTGCAACCTTAGCAGTGTCATTTCCTGACCACTGATTGCTCCACTTAGCTACCTTGATGTTCTTGTATTGTAGTTTTTGGCCTGGAATGTGCTTATGGTTTAGGTGGCAAATCAGAGTCAGACGCCTTCTAGACAACAAAGGGCCAGATCCTCAGCTGGTGTCAGGCTTTTGCATCTCCATTTACTTCAGTGGCGCTGTGCTGCGTTCCAGTAGCTGAGGATCTGGCCCCCAATAGTGGACGATTGTGCTATACATCATTCAAGAGGTAATTTCACATCAGTTTGCAATAACCTCTCAAATTTTATCTGGGGCAAGGAGGTCAAAAGCTCCTGTAGCAAGAGTCAGTGAATGCAGCCCCCAATCACATGACAGAGGGTAGCAAGCTTCCATAACCCTCCCCTATGGCATGTCACTATGGCCAGGAAATAAAGATAATGCTCTTCCCAATATACCTGTGCATCACACCTTTACTCAAGGTGTTAGTGATTGTAGAAGCACTTACATTATCTGGCATCAAGCCCTGCCTCAGTTTCCCCTTAAAATAGATCTTCCTTCAGGCTAACAATCTTTTATCAGAGCTTCTCACCCAACAGCTTCCTGTACCCTGTGGGTCACTCTCCCTGGCCATCTCCCTGTGGGGTCTGGAGAGCTGTCACCTTCCTGCTTCCCAGCTGGCCTCCTCTCTGAACTCCAGCCTTCTTAGCTGCCTGCTGCATTCTTCAGGCCCTCTGCCTGGGAGCTAAGAACAGAGTCTCTATTCACAGAGGCCTCCTACTCCCCTGAGATGTTCTCTGAGTGAACTCAGGCTGCCCTCTCTCACTCCCAACAGGTTTTGTTCTGAGTCTCTAATTCCCACCACATGACTCATTCCCTTCACCTGGGGAGGTGGGCTAAGCGTGACCCAGGTGCAGTTGAGCCCCACCCCTTTAAAGGGCCGGCTAACCTATGACTGATCTCTATACAGAAAACAGAGGACTGATTTCTGCAGGCTCGCTAGAGTTTTATGTATTTAAAAAGGATAAAACCTGAATTAGCAGAATCTGATCATTCCTAAAACTTAACACTGATGATACCCACGACAGCTGGGGAGCGCCCCGAGCGGATTTATAATGTGCCGGAGAAGAACAAGTCTTCTGAAACACGCCATTCTCCCCTGGATTTGCTATTGTATGGGGTCTAGTTGTTTCCTTAATTAGCTTTGACATCTCTGATGGTTCTATTCATAACAACAAAAAAGAGAAGTTGGTACAGCAGCTCCTAATTATGCATCATTCCTTTAACACCATGCTTCAAACTCAAACACTCCTGAAGCAACGTCAGGCAACCCTGAAATTGTGAGACCCCCCCCCCACCTTCCCCTCCAGTGTCTGCGAGAAGGTAACAAAACTGAATAGGAGAGCCCCGCTCCCGTGGGAAATCCAGGCACGCATCATCCTTATCCGCCTACCCTGAACCCAAGTCCTCCTCTTGCCTCAAAACCGCTGATGGCAGCAAAAGTTTACAGAGTCAATACCATTTCACTGTTTTCCCTGTGTATGTTCTCAATGGCAAGGCAGCTGCTACAGCTCTGCAGTGCTCCCAGTTCACGAGTACTGGTATTTCCACAGAATGGACTCCACTCAGTTTTTGGAAAAGCTTTAAGCCAACAATGTAACAAATCTGTCACAAACCCATGGACTCTTGAGCTCAGCAGTTGTCACCCATGCTGCGTAGCTTGGACACAGAACTCCACAGACACAGCAGGGATAGAACCCACATTCTCCAGCTCCGAAAATACTAACTCCTGACAAGAGGGGAATCGCCACTAGTGGAGAGCAACATAGTACCTATGACACACCACCAAGCAGTTCTAATTCCACCCAGTAGGGAGCAGTAGACTCTCTCTCACCACCCCCTGACCCACACAACCCCCCACAAACACCCCTGGCCAGTTCATCACAACATTTTCCTGTGTTGGCATGTATAAAATGGCTCCCCCACTCCCCTCCCATGTCCTGGTCTGTCTGAAGGAGAGGATTTACTGTCACGGGTCTGGCAATGAAAGAAGTGCCACATCAACAGCATCTGCAGGCAGCTGTTTGTTTCTCTTATCGTCCATTTCTTTTCTAACTATCATACTTGGGCTGGTTGAATTAGAGCCAAGACAGTCTTGCATATCCCCTGAACTACCTTCTACCCGTGTAGTTCCATGGAACCTGGCGTGACCCACAAGGCAGAGTTTCCAATGCTCTTGAGCCAATGGCCTTCTGCCTTTCAGATGCATACAGAGAGGAGGAGGAGGAGGATTTAATTAAACTCAAAAGCATGAGTCTGGCTTGGAAGAATTATAGTGTATCCCACTCTGGCAAGCATTTCCACATCTGCTCCAGGCATAGCCCTGGGCCATGCCTTGTGCACACAGCGAATTGGTGCCACAGGTAATGAACCAGCAATGCAGGCATGCCCTATAACCCCAGAGAGGCACTTCCACCAGGGCTAGTCATCCTACACTGCTTTGCTCGTTTATCACAACCCATCTCAGCAAGAGCTGGGGAAAGAGACGGTCGCCAGAAGTGATGGTAAAGGTCACATTCCTGACCGCTGCAGATGCAGGTTTCAGAACTGGGAGCCTGCAGCTAGTATTGCAGCTGGCTCAGGATTATTAGCCAATTAATAACTCATACTGACTTAAAATCCCATCAGAAGGGACATGGTGGTTGCTTTTATTTCCTTTTCAGCCCTGACAGCTCTTGGCTCTCCAGAGTCTTCACTCCCCTGCAGTTTCCTTTGGGTAACGAATTAAGTGTTCTTGACGGCTGAAGGACTGATAGTACCCGAAGCCAACTCCCTATCTGTATCTAGAGGGCAGAGCACTGTGCTTGGATGCACATTTACTAAGTTATTTGCTAACATTTCAACCCTGACCTGAAGGGACAGGGAGCGAGGGTGGGCCACGGCCATTAAACCTCTTCGTTTTACACTTTTCTCTTAACTTCTGCTCCCAAGAAGCTCCCAAATGAACCGTGCTCAGAGCACGTACAACATGGCTAAGACCAGAATGGGAAACGAGTCATATAGATGACACACGGAACAAAGAAACAGAGGACCAAATCCTCAAATGTGCCTGAGGAGAACTTGCCTTCTTGGCCTATATCTATTTAAAAGGCCACATGCCCGTCAAGCGAAGTGCCATGGAAGAGACTAATGTGGTATGTATCATTATACCTATTTTACAGACGTGAGGCACATGAGGGCTAAGGGACCTATTTACAAGGAGTCAGAGTCAAGAACAGAACCCAAGACTCGTCAATTTCCAGTGGTACAGTGCAGCTACTATATCGCTGGCCATACTAATAAGATTTGGAGACATTTCATTGAGCAACCACGTGCATAGCTAACACCTTCTGGACTCCAGAAAAGGACAGCATCTGCTAATAGCAGAGAACGAAGCAGGTGGGAAATTCAATTCCTCATTGGTCTCCTACAGCTGCAGCACACAGAACACTTTTAGTAGTTGGTGGGGTTGGGCTAGCCAGTCAGGTGAGCACACGACCACATTCTGAACCCAAAACTTTTCAAAGTTATTATTCCGCAGACGTGTCATGTCGCAAAATGCCATGAGAGGGCCTTGTATGCAGGTGATCCACAGCACTCAGAGATGCTAAAGGATTTGTCACTGGCTGGCCAAACTTTGGGTTTAGAAGCTCAAGGTGAATTTCTTTAAGGTCAACCTCTCATCGTCTTTATTTTGACTGTTAGCTAACTGAAAAGGGTAACAGCAGAGAATGTTTTCTTAGGTAGGAAGCCACAGAGGCAGCTAAAAGGTAGGTGAAGCAGACAAATGGAAGGAGGAGGAAGAGCGATGGGAATGATGCCCTTTCTGCTTTTGAATCCACAAGGAAAGATCTAACACAGAGCAGCACAAATTTCTCCACTTTCACTGGGCAGGGATTTGCATGAATATTTCCTCCGGCTGCAGTCTCTGGGAGTCTGCTCTGTCCTTAAGTCAGCGGAAACTCCTCAGGAGTCAAAAACAAACTTCACCTCGGTTTGCATCAGTTCCATACATCAGGTCATGAGCGTTTGGAACTGGGGCCTGGCCAGCAAACCTCAGTGACCCATCTGCTTAGGAATCAGGTACCAGGTGAGAGTTTTGCCAGTTACTTGCCTGGTATCTGAACCATCAGGGTTCCTTGGCACAGCGCTAATCTCAAAAGAAAAATTGTGAAAATGCGAATGAGACTTCAACAAGATGCAGCCTTAGAAACCCAGCCATTGTAGGCTGAGATGTCAGAGTGGAGGAACTAATCACTGATAATGGAAAGGGACAGGAGGAATGGATGTGGACTACTCAGAGGGATGTTTTTCAGTAGATTAGGACTAGAAAGAGAAAGAACAACGCACATTTATAGTGCAATAATGTGCAGCAGGGAGGGGAGAAACACATCCCTTTTTTTTAGACAAACCCAATCAAATTAATGGATGTTGGTAATTAGTTTGCTGAAATTTTAACAATATCCTGCCCCAGAAGTGAGTAAACATTCAGGTATTTACAGGTGGTACAAGGCAGACAGCGTGTGTGTCTAATCCGACCAAGATACGGACCAGACCCACGGACACAGTCAGACGTGGGTGAAGCAGCTCAACACACTAATCCAAACACTTCCTGTATGTTAGACGATACAGATCTTACTGCAGGCCAGTTGGTGAACTATATACCCAACCCTAACACAAACTGGGCCTCTTTCTCCACACAACCTTGTGTCGCCATTTACGCATCTGCACAGTGGATGTATGGCGCCACCATTTTGATTGAGTAGCATGTTTCGCATAAGCGCAAATAACTTCATACACGGCAAGGTAAAGGCAAATTGGACCCTCTGTATGTTTTACTAGTATTAACTTCAGTCAGATCCGTAACAGGATCTTGGCTATAGAAAATAGGACATTACCCTCTGGGGCTGAATAACAGGAGACATTCTCTTAACAGTGTGAGACTGTGGTATGGTCTCCCAAGGGATACAGCAGAAGCCCCATTACTTGGTGCATTTCAAATCAAGCTTGAAAAAAAGCTTAGGGGAACATGCTGTAAGGAACTATCTTGCATTCATCTCCAGGGAATGGACTTATAGTTTTCTTCAAGCTTTAATTTCTAAGACTCTACAATTCTGGACGTCTGCAGGAGTTATCACTAGGATGGTAAAACTGCAAGATAAGGCAGGAAGTTGTCAGGGTGCCTACACTCAGCTCATTTTTTTCACTTCTGAACAGAGCCAGCACAAACTTGCTTGTTTAAAGCTTCTGAGGAATCTGGTTTTTTCTCTCCCCATAGCATTAATGAAAAAGGCACTGTACTTCACAGAAACTAAACAGCAATTTAAAGGACTGGAGACGATTCGAAGAAATCTGTGAGAAGTGTTCTTACAAACAAATCTGCTGATGTGTTTGTCCTCAGTTTCTTAATTCTTTATTATCAGGGGACTAAGAAACTGCATGAAAATATTCACAATGATATATCTGCTCCTGCTGCTCATTTCCCAACTGCAGTCATCAGGATAGATTACAGTCTTCACCCTTTCAAATTCCTCCTGCTCTACTTTGCATTTATATTTCTTAACCTGCTGGGTGAATTCCGATGAATATCACTGAGTTCTTGTAAAAAAGGAAGGGGAAAAATCCGTTCCTCCAACACAGGAAGTATTTTAAAGGACCAGGTTTGTAGATGTTTACATGTGGTGGAGACATTCAGGCTCAGGCTGGAGGAAAGAAAGGGGAATTTTTCCAGGAAATGTTTGTTTCCTTCTAAATTTTCAATATATAAAAATGTTGGTTTCAGTTCAAGTTTTGAAAATTGAAAATGAATGCTTTTCATTCTTCATTTTTCCTCCCCCCCTTTTTTTCTCCCTTTGGGGAAAAAACCCCAAACAACATAAACTGGGGGGAGGGTTGAATTGCTGGAAACCAAAATGAAACAGACAAACAAACTAAACCATTTCAAAATTGAACAAAAATGTGTTTTGTTTCGTAGAAAAACTGGACATTTCCATGGAAAATTTCTAAGAAAAAAATATTTGATTTTTTTTTTGAGAAAATACCATTTTTCAACCAACTTTACCTTGCAGTCAACAGCAGAGCTCAAGCCCAGATTTTTTGGATCTATTTCCAGCCACAGCATGGATTTATTGAGGGACTGTAGCTGTAAGCCACCTCTCTGTGGCTCAGCAGGTCCATCACTAAAACGAGCATAATGCTTAATGTACTGTTATGAGGTCCAGTTAGTTAATGTCTGTAAAGTTCTTGGGAATCCTCATTTGAAAGGCCCCATAGAAATGGAATTGCTGTAGCATTACTAGCCTGGCTATTCGGGAACCAGAAGCAACCCTTGCTTCAGAACAGTTTAGAACAGTACAGCAAATGTTGTGTGCTCTAAGTACATAACTATAATTCCATCTGTCCTCACTCTACATTCAGGGATTCAACTCAGCCTCTAGCTTCTCTCCATGCAAAGGAATATTTGGAAAGCTCATTAAATACAACAGGGTTTGTAGCCTGGCACGAAGTATTCCAAATTGGATCCACTGCACTTTAGGCTACAGTCATCTAAAGATGCTCCCTTGCCTGTGTGTTTAATTCCCTTCATTTGTAGGAACATTTTCTGATTGCAAATAGGACATGGCTTATGAGCTAAGGCTCAGTGATCCAGCTACTAACAGAGTCCAAGACAGAGCAGGGTGTCTCTGAAAAGCTTTAGAGTGGGAACATCATTTAATAAATTAGTACCGTGGTATAGGAATAAAAATAAAGCTTAAATTGTCCAAAGAAGGGATGCCAGCATGCCACTTGGCACAGATGGAATGTACAAGATATGTTGCAAGATGAGCCGATAAAGCGGTGTACATTGTATTAATTAAGGAAGGATAGCTTGCCAAATTCCCTGATGCAGAATATCAGAAAGAATTACCCTGGGACAATGTCTAACTAGCTGGAAATTAATTCGCACTTCAATTTATGCATTTCAGAGCGAGGCAATGTGAAGCCAAATTTGCGACTCGTCTCTTATGGTGACTGTTTCTTTGAGCTTCAGCCACTAACCTGAAGAGAACAATAGATGATTTCATTGTTTAGACCTTTAACCAGCAACCAAGCAAAAGAGAGAGAATAAACTACTCTGTTGCAAGATGGGTCAGAAAGTGTAAATGCATCAGTGTGTCTCCTTGCCCCAAATCATGCTCAATTACCAATTTATGCCAAGTTAAGAGTGAGACACTCATTTGTCCTGACAGCCTTAAGAGAAAAGGCAAAGGAGCAGTAAACAAACAAAAAGGATTCTGGCAGTGAAGTGGGAGCCGCACAGACAGGGTCTCTTCCTAGGAACAGCTAGTCAGTGCATCAGTGATGGGTAAAAGTAAATGTTACTAGAGTGAGTTGCAGAGCATCACACATCCTACAGCAAGAAGGTTGATCAGTCAAGGCAGGAGATGAACCCCCAAATATCAGTGATAGACTTGGGATGGAAATATGCACAACTTCACATGAGCCATCTCTTCCTGAGATGGACAATGATGGGAGCAAGGAGTTTGCTGGCGGAAAGACGCAAGGCATAAATGCACCTGTGTACGTAGTTGCTGTGCAAGCGAGTGGTGAAAAAGATATTGATTCAGGCTGTGTGGGAGGCCAGCTGGGAAGTCCAGCAGTAGGCAGCCCAGCATGCCTGGGGATCTGAGATCAAAGACACACTCTCCAGTTCTTCATGGCTGACAGAGGCCGGCATTCTTTGGAGGCAAGCAGCTGCTTGGACAGAGAGCAGAGGGAAATCACCTGTCAGCATTCAGTAGTAACCTCACCTGCGGACTAGTTCAGGAGAAGTGTTAGTAGGCCTACAAGTGAGCTTCATCCTGTGCGCCCCAAGCCAAGAGGGAGGACATCGCACTAGAGCCTGGGTAGGTGCAAGGAAAGTAATAGATGACTCACACTGGATTTGTGGGGCTGAAGAGCAGCCTGGGCGGAGAGAGAAGCAGATGGGCTATATCTACATTGCATTTAGACACCCACCACTGGCCCGTGCCAGCTGACTGAGAGTTGTTTAACTGTGGAGTAGATATTTGGGCTTGGGCTACAGCCCGAGCTCTGGGATCCTCCCAAGGGACTAGAGTCCAGGCTCTAGCCTGAACATAAATGTCTACACTGCATTTAAACAGCCCCTTTGCCCAAACCCAGCTGGCATGGCCAGATGTGGGTTTTTAATTACCGTGTAGACTGTCCAGTCTATCTAGGAGCTTATACGGCCCTCCTTAATGTAAGATCTCTCAACCATTAACTGATTTTATCAACACAACACCCAGCTGAAGTATTATCCCAGTCACATACAAATGGGGAATGGAAGCACAGCATAGATGAAAGGTCCGTTAAATTTAGGGGAGTTTTACTTTGCCCAAGGTCATACAAGGAGTCTACAGTTAAGCTAAGAGTTGAACCTAGGTTGGGTGGAGTCCTAGGCTAGTACCCTATCCACTAAGCCATCCTTCCCACCTCAGCAGGCCCCTGGTATATGAGCTATGAGTTGGGGAGCTCAGTGCCATGATTACAGCTTATCCAAACTGCCTACAAGCCTAGGCCATGAACCTTGTCAGAAACAGGTCTTTGGTTCCATGCTACAGATTCCCTTAAACGCAGTTACAAGCATTCAGCTTCACCTCTGAACATAACCCAAGCCATCCAGGGCACATGTCTGCCTAGTGCCTATAAACCCATGGCTCATTATCTCCTACTCATACTACAGCTTCTATGGTATAATTAAATAGCTCTGATGATCCACCATCTGCTAATCCAATTACTGCTGTACAATCATGCAGGCACAATAGCAAAAGCCACTGGCTTCTCCACCTTGTTCTAAATAACAACCTGCTAAGGGGAATAATTGAAGGAAACTCATCTAACCTACATTACTTAAAGGAACCTGCAGTGTAGCTAATAGGATACTCCTTCCTCATCTTAAGTTTCCATGTAGTTTCATGCAGGCTACATTTAACGATGGCAGCATTAAACTAAGCTCATTCTATAAAGGAGGCTCTGGGGAATACCAAGGGAACGAAAGGATGGGAGTTTCAATCTCTTCTCTTGCAGAGAATTAATTCTGCCACACATTGCTTCTGATGAATTGTCATTTTAGAGAGTTTGTTAATTTCCAACAAGCAAAATTCATAAAGAAAGATCTCCTCATCTTTCATGGCCGTTACTGAGCAACACAAATGGATCGCATCTAAATGAGTTTAGGAACATCTTGTCTGTTTGGCCCTGATAAGAGACTGCTTACTACACAGCACGGATCCGACTTGGTCTGTTAAATAGAAGAACTGTTGCCTAACTTCATGACGGGCAAACTTCCAAAGGCTTCAGTAAGTTCAGAAAAGCTAATCAAAATCTATCTGAACCTTCTTGGTCTAGAAATCTCACACGGGAAATGTATCTCATGATATTCTGGTTACTTCCTAGTTGTAGTCAAACTGGAAACACTGCAAGAAGAGCCATGGCTTGTGGTTATGACCGAGGTTCTGATTTCAACCTAAAATCACCTCTGGAAGTATTTACATATTCTGCTTCTAAGGGCTGATTCTCCATCGCCTTGCTTCTTGTGTAGTCATTTACACCAATGCAAAATGAGTGTAACAAAGCTATCAGGCTGGAACTTCTGCAAGGAAAAGAACTGCCAGAAGCACACCGAGAAGGGAATTTGTTTACAAATCTAAGCACGTGTTCTGGGATGGGGTTGGCGAGGGCATTGTTTGCCCAGTTCCAATGAAAAGTAAGCCAAGATTTCCAAAAACAGGAGCCTACCATTAGAATTCTAAATCCTTATTTTATGTTGGATGTTCAAAAGTTCTCAATAGCCGCCTAGATCTGCTCCCATTGAAGACAAAGAGAGTTTTACCAGTGGGGACAGTTGGAGCACCACTGCGCACTTATGAAAATTCCACCCCTGAAACAAATGAAAAGAGTTGAGCTTCTAGGAACTCCCCAGAAGTCAACTGAAAGCTACAGGGTGTTCACCACTTGTGAAAATCGGCCCACAAATTGGACTTGTCTACACAGTGTGTTAGTCTGCACTAGAGAAGTTAAATTCTAGTGCTTGCCAGCACGTTGCACACTGACTCATGTGGACCTTGCTGGTGTGAATTAAGTTCCCCGGAGCGTGCTAATGGAGAACTGTTTGAAATGGGACTACATTAATATGCACTTGAGAACTTTCAGTGTGCATCAGCAAGGTCTACATGTGCCAGCTAGTGCACAACATGCTACTGTGCACTAAAAATCTACTCCCTTCTAGTGCAAAGGCACTGTGTAGACAAGCCCTTATTTAGGAGCTTAAAGGGGCATTTAGGAGACTCTCTTTAGACTCCATTTTTGGAAATCTTGGCCATAAACCTACCACACAATAACACGTATGAGAAACACACCAAAGCCACAGCTTTGGCCGTGGTCTTCCTGGGGCCAACTGGCCTGTGTGTTTCTAGATTGCCTCATGTTTCCTGCTCAGAATCCATGCTCGCAGGCGGCAGCTGATATGCGTCCCCCTTTGCCTATGCAGAGCCAAGCTCAGTGAGGTTGTCCATCAAACAAGAGTAGTGGGACATGCTTGGACCACTTGGACTCAGAAACAGAGCAATTAACAGAATGTGGTGCAGAGTAAAGAAAAGCTAAATCAGACAAAACAAGGAATAAGCCTAGATCTTGCCACCCAATGGCAGGTGTGGACTGTACTGCTGTAGACACTCCAGCAGAATGGCCTTTGGTTTGCTCTATCAAGCTCTGATGATTCCCATCTGCCTCAGGCAGATGCATTAATCAATGTATTAATTAAAGGAGATTGGCTCTCCGTGCTGCCTACTACAAATATCACCAAAGATCACCCTGGGACCCTCCACAGCCAAATCGCTATCTCTCATGTACAAGCTGCCTCCATGCCAATATTTACCTCTGACTCTGCACTCTGTGGGCTACAGAGCTACTTAGGGAAAAGGATTGGTGGGGGGAGGGGCATACATCAGCCTCCCACTGCTCCCGCATGGCTCAGGGCAGAAAGGCTCCCTCTAGGGCAGTGAGCTTCCTCTCCCCGTGCGGCAGCTGCAGACAGGAGAGTCCCTGGGGCTATTGGGCCTGCACTGCCCGATCTCTCCCAAGGAGAACCCTTTGGAGATTTCCTTTCCAGGATCTTCCCACAGGACAGGCTCATCAGGCCCTCTGTTTTCAGACACATGCGTGTCCACACAGAAAGGATCTTCCGTGGGTGAGCAGAGTTACTCTAGATTACCCCGGGGGTGAATCGGAGCAGAACCTGGCCCCAGGAGCATGAAAGATCTTAACAGATATCAGAAGGTAGTGCATTTCTGGGGCCATAATTCTTAGCCAGGGTAGAACTTGGGTCATTCAACAGAAGGCAGCAAATTTAAATCCAATAAAAGGAACTATTTTCCACCCCACCCACCACACTGCAGACTATCAGCCTGTGGAACTCAATGCCACAACATACCTCAACCAAGAGTTTAGACAAATTATAAACCAAAGATTGGAGATCTATATGGATGAGACCATCTAGAGTTATGTTAATATGGATTTAATTGAAGGGATATAAACGCTCATGCTTCAAGACCTAAGGGAAGATTTAGGAAGAAAATTTCCTTATGAGGAAGTTATTCCAAAATTGCCTACTTCAAGTTTTCTTGCATCTTCCTCTAAAGTAGCTGGCACTAGCCATTTTTGGAGACTGGATATCGGAGGAAATGGACCACAGGGCTGATACCAAATTGCCATCCCTATGTTCCTTTTAGGAATTATATATGGTTTGTACCATGGAGAATTATTTAAACATATTTCCCCTACAACCACACTTGTTTCTTGTGGCCATTCTGCTTTCTTTGATAAAACAGCTGTAAAACAAGAAACCTATAATACTTCCGAAAACACCGTGGGGTACATGAGACTTTGTGGGTAAAAGTTCTAAATGGGATTTAAAACACACAATATTTATCCCAGAGACTTGGCATAATGCATTTAAGAAGATCATCATAAAACTGCTTATTCGTGCATCAAAAACCTTTAAGTACTTTTTCAGTGCATCAGCTGCTACTGAGAGCTTGAACTGTTAGCGACTAACTTACATAACAAATTCCTTTTATTCTTAGGTTCTTGTGTTACTTTTATAAATTGAAGTTGTTATTCATCTGAGAGGATAAAAATGCACCAGAAACCAGCAAACATCTTTGGTTTTGGCCCTTACATAAATTGCAAACAACTCTGGTGTATTATCCAACCAGTGTTTTTGAGTTGTTGTGAGTTGGTGGCTGATTTTTGGTTTGTTTTGGGTGGAGGGAGGGAGGGAGCTTTTTTTGTTTTGTTTTGTTTTTGTTGTGTTTTTTGCCAGCTTCCCAGATGAAACTATTTCTGCCAAGATTCTGCCCTGGGCCAAATTGGTTACAAAAGCCTGGATCACATTTGCAAAATGGGAATTGTAGCAAAGACATAATCTTAACTGAAACTGACAACTTGATGTTTATTTCCAAGCAGTCTCTCCATAGCAGCCCCTGGATGGTTTGCTCAAACACAAAAAGTGAAGTTGTTTCCTTTTCAGAGAAGCATCAAGTTTTCCTGGGTTCTCTCTCCCTGCTCTCCCTCAAGTGCTAATTCATCATTACAGCAGTCACATGCCCCGACAGTCTATGGGGGCAGCTGCTCCGCTGGTATAAACTGGCATAGCTGCATTGATGGAGCAATGCCAATTTACACCTTCTGGAGGATCTGCCCTAGGGCTTCTACCACATCCCAAGCATTCCTAGAAAGTGTCTCTCTCTTCCTAGGTTTGGCTATTTGGTGGATGATTAATGCGGGCACACCTCCCACCAATAAACGCAGATGTCCACCGTTTCCCAGCATGCTCACATCGGACTCAGTAATATCAATGTTTGTAATCCTGTCACACTTTACCATGAACTAGAGTGACCAGATGTCCCGATTTTATAGGGACAGTCTCAATTTGGGGGACTTTTTCTTATATAGGCACCTATTACCCCCCAAGCTGCATCCCGATTTTTTACACTTGTTATCTGGTCACACTGCCATGAACAACCCTTACTAGTCGGGGGAGGGAGGGAGCAGAAGGAGGAAAACGTCAAGTCTGTGAAAAAATGTGTATGGCCAAAAGGAAAATATAAAATAAATCTTCCTCCAAGGTTACTCCAAATATGCCAGGTACCATCATAAACATCTGATCACAATAATGCAAGAGTATTGGCTATCCCATCTGTACTGTACAGCATATAAACTAGACACTGGGAGGCAAACTTTGCTCTGTGATGACTATGGCAGCGCAAGAGAATTAACAGGCAGGATACATCAGTTTGATTCCACCCCCCCATGCTGAAGCAGGATTAAGTATATCTAGACCAGGAGTGGCCAACCTGTGGCTCTGGAGCCACATGCAGCTCTTCAGAGGTTAATATGCGGCTCCTTGCATAGGCACTGACTCCGGGGCTGGAGCTACAGACGCCAACTTTCCAATGTGCCAAGGGGTGCTCACTTCTCAATGCCCTGCTCTGCCCCAGGCCCTGCCCCCACTTCACCCCTTTCCCCAATGCCCCTGCCCCTTCCCCTGAATGTGCTGTGCCCTCCTCTCCTCCCAGGGCCGGCGCTTGCATTTAGGCAACTTAGGCAGTCACCTAGGGCACCAGGATTATGGAGGGGGCGGCATTTTGCCAGGGGGGCGGCAGGCGGCTCCAGTGGACCTGCCGCAGGCTTTCCTGCAGAGGGTCCCCTGGTCTGTGGCTCCGGTGGAGCTGCCGCAGGCAGGACTGTGGCAGGTCCACTGGAGCTGCGGGAGCAGCGAACCTTCCGCAGAAATGCCCGTGGCAGCTCCACCAGAGCAATGGACCATGGGACCCTCCGCAGGCACGACTGCGGCAGCTCCACCGGAGCACCGGGACCAGCGCGGGGGCGGTGAAATGGCCATGCGCCTAGGGCGCTAAAAATACTAGTGCCGGTCCTTCCTCCTCCCCGCTACCTCCCAGAGCCTCCTGCACATGCAAAACAGCTGATCACAGCAGGTGGGAGGCATGGGGGGAAGGTGGAGATGCTAGGAGCTGGGGGAGGAGCTGATGGGGGGCTGCTCATGTATTACTGTGGCTCTTCGGCAATGTACATTGGTAAATTCTGGCTGGCCACCCCTGACCTAGACCATCCCTCTCAGTACATGCCAGGTGCTGTTAAGGAAACATTGCAATAAATGCAGGTAGAGTTAAAAATATCTCCCAAAACGCAGACCCACCTTTACAGAAACTAAGGACAACTCAGGCTAAACATTTCACATTAGGGCTCTGGTGGCTTGAACCCAGCACTTCGGGTTTATGAAAACACTTGTCCTGTGATGGAAATAGAGCCACACTACGCATAAATGCAGGGATGGAATTATTCCTTTTACCATGTAGCATGAGGACAAGGTTATTTTAACTCAGAAATTTCTAATGTAGGATTATTTAATAGTCAATTGACATTTATAAAACTATGTTTTCTTAACGCTAGAGCTGGCTGTAAAAACTCAAGTGATGTTTTCCCAGCACTATATAATGACACCATCTGGTAGTTAGTGATTAGTGGGTTTGCAAGAGACACACAATTTTTAAATGATCATTTTATTGCTGGCTAACAGATCAGGCATGCCAAGTAAAGCTCACCTTTGGTATGTCCAATAGGCCCTCATTGGACGATAAAACTGACACAATCCCAGGGCTGTCCTCATTGGAGCTGGGACATTTCCACGCCCCATTGCACACCACAGAGAGAACTGAGAAGTGATCCACAGACATTTGCTCATTTCTAGATCTGAACCCAGATCATAAATTTTAGAAACATTCGGGTAATGCTCCCGCCCCACTCAAGTTATCTTCCTCATTCAAACAACTCGGTCAGCATCTTCCTGATGGCCCTGGGCTACCAGCTCAGAAATACAACAAAAAGGGCCCTTGCCACTGTTTCTGCCTCACTACAAGCTAAACAAGGACTGAAAATCTCACAATAAAGCCAGTTCTCATGAGACCATCAGACAAGCATCCACACTCTTCGTGTTTGTCTCAAACAACCATGAACTCCTAATCTTGGGTATCTCTGCACAGCCTCTGGCCAACCACAGTTCACGTCTTCTCACCTCAAAGATCATGTTAACACCCCAGTGAGCTGGTCTGTGTATTTTTGCACTGCTGCCCTCTGCTGGATGGGCTCAGAACTGCTCATCTGTGTGTCACAGACCCTACACTACCCAGAGATTCTCCTTTAGCTCAAGTGGCAGAGGCCAGTTTAACTCCTGCTGTGGAGTTAAAAATGACTGTGGGGCTGCAGTGTGTGAGCGACAACCACAAAGTTCCAAGGAGGCTAGTGATTTGTTTCAGTGCCACAGAAAGAAGAGAAAGGAAAATCCGACAAAGGGAGAATGAGCAAAACAGCTGGTGCCTTTAGCACCATTTGTTATAAATTTAATATCATTTCCCCTACTGCTTGTTAAAAACAAAGCAAAATCTAAGATAAGTGAGATCTGAAATATTGCTCTGCGAAGAGAGATGCGTGTCCTATTTTCCTCCTCTCCCCGTCCCTCCCCCACTTTCCTGCTGGCGTTTTCCATTCAGCTCCTTCGTAATTAGTGTACACTTCCGCGTCCTTTCCAGACTGGGCGCGTTCCAGGTATTGACCTTCTCAGTGCTTCAAAACTCCCTGTACCCATCGGAAAGGCTATGCATGCTAAATCCAATGCTAAATTCCTCCCCCCCTTCCAGCTGTTCCTGGCTACAATTTGACAGTTTCACCCAAATTATCTGATGGCATCTCTTAAGACCACAGTACAGAAGGAGGGTGGCAAATGACTAAATATGACAGGTGAAAGGGGGGAGGAGATCCCCATCAACTGCCTCCTATTCCTTGCTGCTCCCCAACGTGGAGAGCAGTAGAAACAAATGGACCCACCGGGGAAGCGAATGCTGGGGCAGTGCCGAGAAAGTCTGCTACTTCTGACATGGACTGTGCCTTCCGCACACAGCATTTCTTCCTGTGTGTGCGCTCTGAAAATATAAGCAGGCCCTCCAGAGATGGGTGGATGGGAAAACAATATGTAGCTGTTCAGCTGACCAGCCAGTAAATGCAGGATACCTTAAGGAATTCCCTCGTTTAGGGACTTACCTGCTAACAGGATGATGGAATTTATAACCCACTGAAACTTCTCTTAACCCTTTACTGACTGGTTTGTTTTTAGTCTTTCTGATGTCCCAGTATGGCCTCATTATTGTAGTGTTTGAGCATCACACAACCTTTAATGAATTTTTCACTCACAAAACCCCTGTGAGTCAGGGCAGAGCTATGGGCCCCATTGTGTAGATGGAAAACGGCAGCCCAGAGAGGTTAAGTGACTTGCCCGAGGTCACAAGGGAAGGCTATGGTCATGCACAGACTTGAAGCCAGGTCTCCCAAGTCCTAGGCTAGTAGACAACCTGCCCTCGCCCCCTTTTTGGTACTAAGGTCTCAATTCAACATAGCACTTAAGCAGGCACTTGCTTTTAAGCACAGATTTAAGTCCCATTGACTTCAAGGGCTTAGCTAATTAGGGATGGGATTACCTAGTACTGCATAAATCACTTTTTAGTGAAGAAACTGTTTCCCCGATATTTTACAGTGCACAAAACATGATGTGGAAATGGTCTTTTGTCTCCCTCCACCTGGAAAGGCAGGTGCCTTAGCGACCATGAATTCAACTAAACAAGGCTTACAAGAAGCCATGACAACTTATAAAACTGAACTCAAATAGTCTCTCTTTACCTAAAAATGCCACCGATTTAAATGTGATTATCTTGGGCTGCTCCAGGGATAGCACCACAATGGAATATGGGGAACTCTGCTTCCTGTTGCTACCAGCTCCCATTTTTAGCCCCACTGGGGTCCTGAGACATTAAAGACTTTAAAGCCATATGGAAGTCACACGTGGATTTCTTTCCTCATGCTGAGGACCACCTTCCTTCCCAAGTTGTGCGAATCAATTCAATGAGACAACACGTATGATAAATTGCTACTACATAAGTAAAGGTATCAAAATCTGGTCCTTTATAATGCAATAAGTCAGACCTGAACGCAGCCCCAAACCTATGGGCTTGCGAAATTCTATGGCTTGTGTTACACGGGAAGCCGATTCAGATAATCCAAATAGTCCCTTCTGGCCTTAAAATCTATCAATATGGAAACTCCTGGGCATTGGACAGGTGTAATTATTTGGGAAAATATCACATAGCAGAGGGGAGAAAGATGAACCCTGTCTGGGTTAGGGTGATTTGTTCTACAAAACGGCAGGTTATAGTACTGCAAATGTGTGGTGGCTCTGGACAATTGAAAATGCTGCTACAAGTCAAGTGGTATCTTGACAAAGCTGCTGAAGATTTCACCATTTGATGTAAGAGGCTTATCTGAGACCTGTTAATAATAGATTCGGAGGAGCCCAAATTCGCAGCTCCTTCTAAGGACTAACACAGTAATGTCTTTGTTGCTGTTACTTCACGTCTCCTGGAAGCTTCAGTTAACACAATCTGATGACTTAGCTTTTTACGTGACGGTGGAACCCAAAGAGCAGCAGCTTATGTTCCTCTGAAACTTACAAGGTCCTATATATTTGTGTTCTACCCACTCCACATAGTAATAATAATTAAAAAAAAACCCGCAAGCTCTCCAAGTTTCAGCGTGTTCCTTTCATTTTTTCCTTCCCGACACACACCTTACAAGCTCAGAACAAAAATCACAGCTGGCAGCGTAATAACAAAGAACTCAAACAGCCAAGAGAAGTTATTATATTGCAGGGTTTCAATATCCCTGAGCCTGGCATTACAATAAGGTGGTTCAAATCTTGCCCACTGTGCGAACAACCTAATTTGTTCTCTTGGAAAGTTTATCATTACTGCTGCCTCTGAGTGGAAAAAAAGCTTTGTTGCCACTCTTTCCAGTAACCGATGACCCTCTGTATTTCTGGAAAAGGAGGAGACATCTGAAATGGGAACTCCATATAATGCAACCTGCTCACATTTTTGGGTTAGGTCCCTTTTATTGCTCAGATAAGGTTGTCACCTTTGTATATAATGCTGCCACTAATTAGGGTGGTGGACTTTACCTGGTCCTCTTTAATTATACTCACAGTACAGCACTGATTTAGCTTTTCTTATCTAAAGGTGATGGCTTCCTCTTCGATGAGAGACACCCACAACTTGCTCCTATCCAGAACCAAGCAAAAAAGCAAACCTATTCCCTCCTAAACTATCTGTACACACTTCTTGTCCCAACCTTTCTTGTCAGCCTCCAACTCCCATGGTCCTTCTGGACTACAAGTCCCAAGATCTCCTTCTTGTGGGATGAACAAGGCCATGCTGTAAAACGGGGGCGGGCAAACTTTTTGGCCTGAGGGCCGCATCAGGTTTCAGAAATTGTATGCAGGGCTGGTTAGAGGAGGCTGTGTCCTGGCCCCCGCCCCCTACTTCTTGCCCCCTGATGGACCCCCCACACCCCCACCACCTGACCACCACCCCAAACTCCCCTGCCCTCTATCCAACTCCCCCCCTGCTCCCTGCCCCCTTCTCATGCTGCCTGGAGCACCAATGGCCAGCGGCGTGGCTATGGCTGGAGCCAGCCTAAATGCCTCTGAAATGGTACTGCAGCAGCATGGTCCCATTGATTTTCAATGAGACTCAGGCTCTGACATACATAACTCTCTTCTGAAACTGGGACTTAAGCACCTACGTCACCTACGTGCTATTACATTTTTTTTACCCCTCAAAACCAACCCCCCTGAGCCACTTAGGGTTTGTCTTCACTGCAAAGAAAAACCCACAGCACTGAGTCTCAGAGCCACGGTCAGCTGACTCGGGCTTCTGGGTCTCGAGCTGTGGAACTAAAATTAGCAATGTAGACATTCCCACTTGGGCTGAAGCCCCAGCTCTGAAACCTGGAGAGGGGGAGTCTCCCATAGCCCAGGCTTCAGCATGTCTACACTGATATTTTTAGGCCCACAGGCTGAACCCCATGAGCCAGAGTCAATCGACTCAGGGTCTGAGACTAGGTGCCATGGGTTTTTCTTTGCAGTGTAGATGTATCCTTATTCCCCAGTTATCTGATGATAAAAATACATTCTAACACATAATAAAAGCCTAGCATGTTCTTTAATTAGCACATTGATTCTGTTTAAAAGCCCCTCCCCACAGTCACCTGGGGCGCAACAGAACGGAAGTAGTCAATAACAGCATTATTAACAAGTTTCACTAGATTTGGTGTTTGTTTTCCTTAAAGCTCCTGGAGTCAGGTGATTACCTGAGAATCTCAGCACTCTTTTTTTTTTTTAAAGTAAATTTCTAACTCAAGGTTGTGGCTTGAAAGGCTTGAAAATATGACCCTTCCCCCACACAAAGGCTATGACATCAGAAGATGCATTAAAAACTCCAAACTTTTTTTTAAAGACACTCCTAAGTCAATCTCAGGATTTTTGGGACCAAACTCATGAATTTTGAATACCTGGGTTTGGCAGAACAGCAATAATTCTAGATCCTGGGCCCCTCAGAGTCTTCTTTGGTGTGTGATGAACACAAACATGCTATATTGTCTGCACAACACAAGAGGAGCTTGATGGACCACTCACCAGTAAAACCTGTTTGGAGTGATCCGCTCATGCATTAGCTGCCAGCGTCTTCCAAAATCCATAGAGCTATACATCTGAAAGACAAAAATAAATGAAGAGTATAAATAGCAGGAAAAGGAGAGTGATCGTTGCCCCAACAGGGTTTAAAATCATCTCTGAGCTCCCCGAGGTCACAGTATAACTAGATCGATAATGCAGGGCTACATCATTAACTAAGGAATACTACAGAAAAGGTTCTGGGGTTTACAGTGGATCACAAACTAAATATGAGTCAACAATGTAATACAGTTTCAAACAAAAGAGAACATCATTCTGGGATATATTAGCAGGAGCGTTGTTAGCAAGATACAAGAAGTAAATTCTGCTCTACGCAGCACTGATAAGGCCTCAACTGCAGTACTGTGTCCAGTTCTGGGCACCATACTTCAAGAAAGTGGACAAATGATTGATGGTTTAGAAAACATGATCTACAAGGAAAGATTGAAAAAAACAGTGTTTATTTAGTCTGGGGAAGAGAAGACTGATGGGAGACATGATAACAGTCTTCAAGTGCATAAAAGATTGTTATAAAAAGGAGGGTGATAAATTGTTCTCCTTAACCGCTGAGGACAGGACAAGAAGTAATGGGCTTAAATTGCAGCAAAGGTGATTTAAGTTAAACATTAGGAAAAACATCCTGACTGTCAGGGTAGTTAAGCCCTGGAACAAATTACCAAGGGAGGTTGCAGTTGTTGAAAGTTTCTAAAAACAGATTAGTCAGGGGTGGTCTAACAAATACTTAGTCCTGACTCAGTGCGGGGGGACTAGACTAGATGATCTATTAAGGTCCCTATATTTCTATGATTTTAGTAACCACACTGCTAATGACAAGTTAAGACAATATGCCCTCCTCTCAAATTTTACCTTTGAGATTCAAAACCAGTGTTAACTTTCTTCCCCCCTTTAACCTCCCCAACACCCTCTTCACACATCTCTGTGCTTCCTGATTTCAGCTGTCAACACACTCACTCCTATTGCAATACCAAAAAGCAGGCAGTTCCCATAGTTTTTTCAGCCTACAGCAAGCATCTGAAATCTCACCCCAAAATGCTTGTTCTTTAAAGATTTCTAGCTGGATTTTGCCTACTCTTCAGGGTCAGGTTAGAGGGTGAAAAGCCCATTTATTTTTATATGGAGCAATATACTTTTTTTTTTTATACAGTCTGAAATACTATGGTGACTGATTACATATACATTCCTAAAATTAAATTA
The DNA here is from genome assembly GCF_003597395.2 of Chelonoidis abingdonii. NCBI lineage: Eukaryota > Metazoa > Chordata > Testudines > Testudinidae > Chelonoidis > Chelonoidis abingdonii. The sequence goes on from NC_133784.1 coordinate 793,979, forward strand.
GATTAAAAATAGATTAGATAGCTCAACTATGGAGGCATAGGTAGCAACTATAGCTGAAGTCACACTGTGATTTGCATATAGGTAGGAATTAAATCTTTTCCTTATATATGAAATACAACGTGTAATAGCCCCATATTTACAACTCTTAGGGCAAGGCCTACATCTTCAGAAAAACTAGAAGTCAAACTATTCAGCAGTTTAGGCCTGCACAATATGCGGCCCCCGGGCCACATGCAGCCTGCATGGGCTCACTGTGCGGCCCATGGGCAAGTGAGGGGTGGGGCTGCTGCGTCTGCCCCTTGCCTGGGGGGCACCTCACAGCCCCGCGTGCGCACTGCATTCCAACCAGCCTAACAGCTAGAACCACACGTTTCTCCATCTCCCGCTCCCTCCACCTGGCGCATAGTGGGTGCATCACTTTCGGGGCCTGCTGAGGTGGGAAGCGCTGGGCACAAGGCAGAGCCGGTATGTGCTGAGTGAGGGGAGGGGCGCCCGGCCTGGGCTCAAGCCACAGCTCGGGGCTGGGCTCAAGCCACAGCTCGGGGTTGGGCGAGGGGACTGGGCTGAGACACCCCACCCTTCAGTCGGGGGCGGGACGGCTACTGCACTGGTTGGTCCCAGTCTCTGCCCCACTGTCTCTGTGGGCAGCCAGGAAACACCCAGGGGAGATGTGTGTGTGTTGCACCTCCCCTGCCACAACTCCTGCCCGCTTCCCTGGTCCAGGGTCCTTCCCTGTTCCCAGCCCCTATCACACTGCCCACCCACCCCCGCCCTGGGCTCCCTGCAGCCCCTGTGTTTGTGTGTTGGACAGTCACATCCAATCCTTTCAAACTGTCCCCCTTTTCCCCTCCCTTTATTTCACGGGGGGACGACGAGCCGAGCGGGCGGGTGGACAGTGGCAGCGAAGCTTTATACTTGGGGATGGGTGTTTCTGTGGGGCCAGGTGGTGCTGGGGCAGGGGATGTGTTTCAGCAGGGGGCTGGGTGGTACTGGGGGGGGTGTTTTGGCGGGGCTGGGGGGTTTCGGCCCTCAGCTGTTTTCTTTGGAGTAATATGGCCCTTGCTACTTTACAAGTTGTGCAGGCCTGCATTAGAGGCAGCTAACAATGGCTCCTTTTTAAATTTAAACTTGCAGGCTAATGTTTCTTTGGTTCTCCATAGCTAACAAACAGCTGAGTTGTAGTAAGTCCAAAGTTTCCATCTAGCTCTAGACTAAATGCCAGAGGTAAGTTAGTTTTATAAATATCCTACTCATCATCACAATCTATTCCCATCCTATACAAGTCTACAACCACTCACCATCCAATTACTTAAAACTTACAGAACACCGGCAAGCTTTACTCCAGCCTTAAAGTACTCAGGTTTATAGGAAATACATCTGATTTTAAGAACTATCTATTAGCTTGAGTGTAAAGTAGACAAGTAAGACATAGCAGACTGTTTTGAATAGGGAGAAAATAATAAATTCTGTTTGACTAGAACACAATTATGTTGAACTTTGATTCTAGAGAATGTGTGCATGGGTAAGAAGTGTTAATGAACTGTTTGTACGACAGGCAGAAGAGAGAGAGATTACAGAAATGGAGAGATTGTATATTCATAGATTCATAGACTCTAGGACTGGAAGGGACCTCGAGAGGTCATCGAGTCCAGTCCCCTGCCCTCATGGCAGGACCAAATACTGTCTAGACCAGCCCTGATAGACATTTATCTAACCTACTCTGAAATATCTCCAGAGATGGAGATTCCACAACCTCCCTAGGCATTTTCAGTGTTTAACTACCCTGACAAGTTAGGAACTTTTTTCCTAATGTCCAATCTAAAATCTCCTTGTTGCAGTTTAAGCCATTGCTTCTCTTGTTCTATCCTTAGAGGTAAGGTGAAACAAGTTTCTCCTCCTTGATGACACCTTTAGATACCTGAAAATGCTTCAATGTCCTTCTCAGTCTTTTCTTATCAACTAAGTAAACCCAATTCTTTCGCCTTCCTTCGTAGGTCATGTTTTCAGCCTTTAATCTTCTTGTTGCTCTTCTCTGGACCTCTCCAATTTCTCCACCATCTTTCTCGAATGCGGTGCCACAACTGGACACAATACTCCAGTTGGCCTACAGCGCAGAGGAGAGCGGAAATGACTTCTCGTGTCTTGTTTACAAACACTGTTAATGGATCCAGAATCACGTTTTCTTTTGTTGAACAGTAATTCACACTTGACTCATATTTAGTTGTGGTCATTATGACCCTACATCTCTTTCTGCCATCCTTCCTAGGGTTCTTCCAGTCTGTATGTTGGAAATGATGTTTCCTTCCTAAGTGGCAGCATTTGCATTTGTTTTATTGAATTCATCCAGTTTACTTCAGACCATTTCTTCAATTTGTCCGATCATTTGAATTTTGACCCTGTTCCTCAAAGCGTGCAATCCACCCAGTTTATGGTATCTCCAACTATAAGCGTACTTTCTATGCCAACATCTAAGTCGTTGATGAAGATATTGAACACAGCCGGTCCCAAAACAGACCCCTGTGGAACCCCACTTGTTATACCTTTCCAGCAGGATTGGGAGCCATTAATAACCACTCTCTGAATATGGTTATCCAGCCAGTTATGCACCCATCTTATAGTAGCCCCACCTAAATTGTATTTGCCTACTTTATCAATAAGAATATCATGCGAGACCATGATTGGTAATTTTAAAACTGTAGACCCTTAATGGAAAAATTATTTGGTTGGAGTTAAGGTTTTGTTTCAGCTCTGTTTTTGAGTAATTGGATTTGTGGACTGGGGGCAGGTCCAGCTTCAAAGTGGAAGGAATTACATCCTGGTGATGTGTAGGACAGAATTGTTGATATGCATTGCTGTGTATGACTGTGAAGATAAGTAATATGCAGGAGCAGCAGAAGATCCCTAAAAGTGAGTGAGCCATTGGGGTGCGAAAAGGCAGGGAAGAGCAAGGTGGGGGCTGACGGAAGTTGTTGAGTGGGGACACAGCCTGGGGTGGAATGTGAGTCGAGCACCTCCCCAGGAACTCAAAGAAGTTGGTGCCTCTGGAGATTTGGCAAACACATTGATTTCCCTGGAGTCTCTATTTTCCTTTTTGTCCACAAGCACTTCTTTTCTTTTACAGGTCCACAACAGCATGGCTATGGACAGCTCAGTGGCAATAAACACCTCTCATTTGAACGACTCATCTGCCCTACAGTGACTTATTCAAAGAGTTTCTTTCTGTCAAGAGCCACAGACCAGCTGCTGTGTACTTTTTTCTCTCCTTTGAATTAGATCTTAGATTGACTGATGGTAGAAGGATTAAATTGAATTTGTAGCCTTTAGGCAGCTTCAGATAAGAGATAAGAAGGATACTATTCATTTGGGGCTCTTTGGTTTATTTATTTCTCTCTTTGTGTTTAGGGTCCACCATGAATGTTAACCAAGAGTAAATCATTGAGACGAGGGACTGTCTGGTAGTGGAAGAGATACAGCAAGCCACCGAAAGATCTCTTTGGCCCACTCCGCTTCCTCACAGCTTGTGTGCCATTATTTATTGATACAAATATAAAGGTTAATGTTGAATTACTGAATAAAACACAGTAAAGATTTTTTCAAGCATAAAAAAAATCATCCAGGCCTATCTCTTCTGTTCACTTTGTTTTGGGAGATCAGAGGTGCACTTTAGAAGTGATGACAAATTAAGTGGCAATTACAATAGATTACAATGGAGAATAATTTGCCCTGAGGTTTTATACAGGGTAAAGAAAGAAAATCAGGTCTGTTTGGTGCAAACTTATATATATAAATTCTCCCATGTCCCTTTAACAACTAATAATAGTTGGCACTTGCACCTCCCCTTTCATCCAAAGAGCTCGGGTCATTTTACAGACAATGATTAAACCTCAAAGCATTGTGGCCCAGATGCTCAAAGCTATTTAGGCACCTACCTGCCACTGAGCCCCCATCCGTCCATCCAACCCTGTTCAAGCCCACGTTGAACTTTAAGTATATTGTTGAATAGGGATAGACTTGGGCACATGTCTACCTGGTTCTCTGAACTGGGACTTTTGTGCGGTAGAGCAGTATCATTCTCCCAGTTTTACATACTGGTTTTGATCACGTGACACAGGGTTCAGAGAGGTTAAATGACTTGACCAAGGTCCCACAGTGACTCAGGTGCTGCATTTCATAAACAGCAGAGCAACCCAGCGTAGAATGCAACAAAGAGTCCTGTGGCACCTTATAGACTAACAGACTTATTGGAGCATAAGTTTTCGTGGGTGAATATCCACTTCGTCAGCGTAGAATAAATCCCAGCATTCTGTGATAAATGTTCTGTGTTAGATAATATGTCCCCTCAGCAGGTCACCTCCTCAACTGGTGTCAATTTACTCATCTGGTACCAATTCTACTCAAGTAAGTATATTTGGTATACCACCAATTGGAGGGCTATTCTGCTCCCTGGGAAGAGGGAGTTTTGGCTGGTATACCCAGAGAAGGGGGAGAGCCAGAAACGTAGGAAAGACTCAGGAGAAAAGCAGCAAGGGATAAGACAGGGTCAGGGGCGGCTCCAGGCCCCAGCACTCCAAGCGCGTGCTTGGGGCGGCATGCTGCAGGGGATGCTCTGCCGGTCTGGGAGGGTGGCAGGCAGGCAGCCTTCGGCGGCATGCCTGCAGGATGTCCACCGAAGCCGTGGGACCGGCGACCAGCAGAGCACCCCCCCGCAGCATGCTGCTGTGCTTGGGGTGGCAAAATGTCTAGAGCCGCCCCTGGATAAGGCAGACCTTGGCTGCTGTGTAGAGGGTCCCTGAGCTGGAACCCAAGTAGAAGGCAGGCCCTGGTTCCCCTACCAGCCACTGGGGAAGTGGCACAGACCAGGTAGTGGAGAGCAGACTGCCTGGGACAGTTTGCCCTGAAAGACTGTAATAGCACAGAAGGGGAGGACCATAGTGGCCTGGTCAGAAGGCTAAGTCAGAAAAAAGGAAGCTGAAACTCCTGGAGCAAGTGGGGCTGCTGGATGAGAGAGGACACGTGAGGAGGCCACAAGAGGAGGGTGCAGGAGATAATTCCCAGAGTGGCCAGGAGGTGGCTCCACCTGCAGAGAGTGAACCCCACGACAAGGGGGCTTTATCCTCTGTGTTTTGGAGCCCACGGTGCACACTGGCAGTGCTCTGTAAATAACCATGTCAGCCGTTTCAAAGGAAGGAGGGATTGTTGTTTTTCTCCAGTCAAATTCCACGTGAAAAAAGTCACCATCACAATTTAACATAGCAGAATTTCAGGGGCCAAGTCGTTTCCTTTTCTTTTTGTCCCCCCCACCATTAAATCATGCAAAATTACGAGAAGCTGATTTTGTTCATAACGTGCCCACCCGCTTCAGAACGGAAGTGGGATGCTCAGACACTTTTGAAATTCTTCTCCTTGAGAGAGGGTGGGAGAATGAATGATGAGAAGAAAAAAAAAAATTACCGAATACGTGCCTCCTTCCCATATAGACACATATGTTCTTCGTGTTCCAGGAGGAGGAGCAGGGCAGAATAGCAAAATGGATGCTGCAGATGTAACTGAAGATGGAGGAAAGAAAAGAAAAGCAGACATGGCTTGGATGGACTTTACCTTGTTTATCACAGTAAGAGGTGCATTGGAAATGCCATGGATAGGAGAGAAGTTTTCTGTATCATACTAAATATAGAGGATGTGGAAATAAAGATCGCTATGGTATATGTAGGCAGTCTTGCCGAAACACAAGGGTAGAATCAGGGCCAGAAACCCTAAGCAGGCGAGAAGAATATATTTCCAAATAAAATCAGATGTTCTTTCTTAGTAGGAAACCAGGTGATGAAGTGGCCAGTACAAGCATCTGGAGAGAATCCATTCAAAATGGTTCTGACCAGCTGCCAACCCTGGAGCACAATCAGATCTGGCAAAGCCTGATATCAAATAAAGTATTCAAGAACAGCAGGACTATGTGCACTTAAAGTAATAATTTATGTATTATACACATAATTAGGGTTCCCACTAGATGTAAATACAATCAGCTGATTGCAGAAAGCTGAGTTCAGATCAGTCAGATCAGTCCAGTGGGCTCTTTCTAGAAGGAGTTGGCTTTACAATTAACATCAGAGCAAGAGAGAGAGTAATGGAGGCTGGAGATAAAGATGGAAGAGGGGCGACCTCTTTGCTGATAATGAAAAGACTGGAACAATTTTTTACTGCTACTATTTTGGAACCTTACGCTGCTGTGGTGTTCCTACTGCAAGTGACGGCGCAGAGGGTTTGAGTTCTCTAGCTTTGCTCATGGTAGCATTGGGGCTGCCACTTTTCTGACTCTGTCCACTTCTGTCAAAGTAATTACGCCATAATGTGATGCCATTTGTATCATGATACTGAGATGATGTAAAACAAATTTTGGACCATGTTTTAATAACTGAGACCTAGAAGGCCTACTTTAATTGTTAGCCTAACTGGTAACAAAGTGGGTAAAGGTTCGTGGATTGTCACAATGGCTTGTTATATAAAACTGTTTAAGAGAAGATATGAGGTGAGACAGAAAGACTGAATTAATTTGATTAGAATGGTCATGAGCAGTAAATAAGAGAAGTAAACAATCAGAAACCAAGTGAACCAAAATTGCTATGTCAGAAATTAGGGCTAATTGCCAGACAAAATAACAGGAAGATGGATCCCATCACCTTTTTGGGCCCCTTAAAAGAGAGACTTTGGAAAGAAAAAAAAAAGAGTTTACCAGCACTGTGAGTGAAACAGAAAGATTGTTGCCGTGACACCAGAGCTTGATGCTCCAGTAGAGGTGTAACCCACACACTGCCTGAGCGTGGTGTTCTGTCCCCTCAAGTGGCACCAAGACCACTGAGGGGGAGAGATATTAATGAGTTTGCTCTGAAGCCTTAGCTAAGGGCCATATGGCTTTTAGCTCCTGCAGCAGAGGCTCATGCATTTTGCTCCAGAAGTCCCAGATTTGACCCTGCTCACGGACCACCAGGGTCTATCACTGTTACAGAGACACTTGACCATCGTCACTGCACCAGCAAGGACCCCAACATGACACCTGTGAAATCTTGCTCAGTCTTCCCCTCCTATTCTCCTTCTCTCTCTCTCTCAACTCTTCACCTAATCCTGAAATCAACTGCACTGCACATGGTGAGATGAGATGGCCCATCCAGATCTGGCTAGCCTTAGAAGAATCAGTGAAGGAGAGGGAACCTGACCAAACCAACCAGATGATGTCTCTGGACCAGTGAGGTGAGCCAGGGTCCAGAGCAGCAGCTAGTGTGGCTGACTAGTCAGCACAAAGCATCCATCTGTGACTGACCAGCCACCCTGTGTCCTGAGAACATCAGCAAAAGCCATATTTTCCCCATCTTTATTACCTTTCTTCTGTTCCTGTCTGTTTTGTCTAAAGCAGGAAGGTGACTATCATTCCCGATTCAGAATTGAGCACCAGAACTAACCCTTTCTTCTCCACCGAGAAGGACTGCTTCCCTGAATAAGAGACATTAACCAATATTCACTGAATCCAGAAAGGGACATTGATAGGTTTTGATTACGCTTGTTTTACACAATCAACTTCAGTTTCAACGCTGTTTGCCTTGTTTTGATTGTTTTCCTTTAGTGTGTTTCAATCAATACATTTCTAAGTTTTGGAATGAATTTTATAGTGTGTTTACCATGGTACTAAGCAGGCTGAGGACTCTGTATACCAGATCCCAGACTTTGTTTAACACTATTTAATGCTGGACAGTGACTGGGTTATGTTATGTTAACACCTTTAGCACATATATTCCATCTAAATTAATACAACTATACTTAATCTTCCTACAAATTAGAAGGTGAGACAGAGCAATGGAAAACAAGAGCCACAGGTATGGAGCCATCTTAGATAAGGCGTACCAAGGGAGAATCCTTTGAGACTGATGCTTGGAGATGCTATTTGGTTGAAAGGAAACTGTAGAAGTGCATGAGATGACTAGAGTGTCCCCAAGCAAAGGACAACAGAGGCCAAAGTTCAGCATTTAGCAGTACTTTGCACTTCTATTCCATGTTCTATCCAAGAACTACTAGTCCCCTAAAAGGAACAGTATTACTATCCCTGTTTACAGACAGTAATTATATGATTTCCCAAGTCTACATAATAATTCAGTGGATGTCACCAGTGTAACATTCTGCCTCTTTAAAAGCAGCAAAGAATCCTGTGGCATCTTATAGACTAACAGACGTTTTGGGAGCATGAGCTTTCGTGGGTAAATACCCACTTCGTCAGATGCATGTAGTAGAAATATAAAGTGCCACAGGATTCTTTGCTGCTTTTACAGATCCAGACTAACACGGCTACCCCTCTGATACTGCCTCTTGAGAGCCTAATGTCTCATTTCAACAGATAAACACTGACATTCAAGGAAATCTAGGCAAGTGAAAATATTTGTTTTCCATTGTAAAGCTCCCCCATAATATCTGCATCAACCCAGGGGGTTCTGTCTGGATATATTGGAGAAAATCTCAGACTAACACAAAAACAAACTAACTCATTCGTAGCCAGAACTGGTGGGGAATAAAAATCAAAATGTAGGAGTTTGGTGTGGTTTTTTGGTTTTGTTTTTTAACCAAAGTTTCAAATTCTGGTGAAGAAAATAGGTCAACATTTCCTCGGAGCTTTTCCTTGCCTTTCCTTGGAAACTTGCAAAAGTTTCACCTGTTTCTGTGTTAATAGCTAAAAGAATGAAGTTAGGAACGGAGAGGGACTGAGGCTGTCTGCTAACGCACTGTAAAGTCCATCCCTGGAGAGCAGCTGAAAACCTAACTTTAATGAGAATCAAAAAATCACAAACACTTTTTAGGTGTGAGGACACAGAGTACAGACATCTATGTAATGTAACTGCAGAAGGCAACATGGCAGCAGGGGAGGGAAAGGAGCATCGCACGATAAATTCAAATTGCAATGAAAAGGGTTCAGTAGATGACAGAGAGGAGCTTCCGCAAAAGGCAGATGTACCTGTTGGATACCACAATAGAAGCATTTTGCTGTGTCTTAGAACTCTATTCTAAATGGAAGTTCCCTGCTCTATCCACTGGAAAGGCAGAGTGATTTTTTTTTCATAAAAACTAGACATAGAAAAGCTCTATTAAAGTCTCAATTAGGCAAGAAATTTAGGACTGGGTAAAACATAGCAGAATATACTGCAGGAAATAACTGTGCTCTAGTCGGTGGATGGATGTAATGAACCAACTGGGTTTCTTTTTCCATCTTTGATTTCTACCATGTGGTTATAACGTAATATCTATCTCATCCCCTGACAATGCAAGAGTGCTTCCTAGAGACTGGTTTTCCTGTTCCCTGCAATTCCCCAGCCACGGAATCCACTGCTAGTTTACCATCCTTGTCAGTTTCCAAAGAAATCTTTTTCTCTATTTTCTGCCTTTCCGAAACCAGCAGTCCTCCCCTCCCAGACAGAAGCTCCTGTGATCCAAGGACAGAAAAGACTAAGCAGAGAAGGGAAAAGGGAAGGAATTGAAACCCTGCTGATTAGGGAGAGATCTGCTCACACCTGAGAGGGCCAAGAGCTGTTTCTCTCTCACTATGTCTTAATAAACCAGACCTTTAAGACAGGGAATGTTACCCAAAGCACATGCATGTGAGTCAGAAGGGACACTGAGGTCCAGATAGCATAGATCAACCTTCTTCCAAGCAGTAGCAGCTGATTATTGCTTCACAGACTAGCATATTGCCTCGGCATGTTCCTTCCAGTCCCACTCATGGAAATATTTCTTCACGCTACCCTGCTTTGTTGATTCTAGATCTGAAATTTTAACACGCCTCCTGACCCGGTGAGGAGCAAAATGAAAGCTCCCAGCTTCACTAATATCTTCTCTAGCCTCATTGGCACTGGAAATTACTGTTTAGATACAGCTTCTTCGACTGGTTTCCCTGCTCATCAATAAACAAAGCCCATAAAAAATCCTACTTCCAAAGAATCCAAGCCAAGGGATTCTTGTGACAGCAGCTGGCAGAGCTGAGAGAAAAAGCAAATCTACAAGTGTCCTACTTATGATCTTTGTTTATATGGAATGATTAAAAAAAACTAGTAACTGTGATGAAAACAAGTGGACCAATTTCTCACTCCACTTTGAATTGTTTTTTAGTTGATTAAGCACAATGCCAAGAGCCTTTGTTATAACCAAAGTTGTCTCCCCTTATCGCAGAGTAGCCAGCTTGCCTTAGGAAGCGACTTTCAAAGGAGAGAAAAGGTTTGTACAGATTAGATCATGCTGGAGTGCCATCTAGTTCCTGGGTTACACACTAGAGAGTCAGAGTCTCTTTGCTGAAAAGGGTTTTACAAACTTTCTGAGCAGAGATAGGCACAGATAGAACAAGTGGATGAAATTCTATGTCCTGTGTTATACAGGAGGTCAGGCCTAATGATCTAATGGTCCCTTCTTGCCTTAAAAAGCAATGTTTTGAATATCCCTAACTTGGGAGCAGACGTTTTTGATCTAAATCCAGCTCTGAACTCAACCGCTGAGGCCCAATCTCTGTTAAAGCCTGGAGCCTTAGAACATCCCTGGCCCCATGACCAGAACTTTAGGGGAGTTTGTTCCATATTTAAACTGCAGGGATCAAATCCAGCTCTACTTTACAGAGAAAAGGGATTGGCTTCCCTTGGGAGTTTTGGTTTGAAACCAGGGTGTGGGTGTAGGTGTGGGTGTGTGTGAGAGAGAGAAAGAGCACGCACACATGGTGGTTTTTCTTTGAGATTTGGAGTTTGTTTGAACCTGAAAATTCAAAGCAACACCTGGTCAGGAGGCAGGGACAGGAAGAATGGATGGTGAACCTCATGTGGATTCAGGCTGGAGAGAAATGTTCATACAAATGCCTGCACACCTCAATATCTCTTAACTCTAACTGGGACTGACTATTACACCCAGCCAGAAATCTGCTGTTTCTCCTGACTCAGTTGCAATGTCTTTGTCTTTCTACAAATAGATCCATTTTTGTTGCTGTCATAAATAGATAGTAGAAGTTAATAGAACAGAAGTACTTTAGATCTCTTTTGACTGTAAAGGGTTAACAAGTTCAGTAAGCCTGGCTGTCACCTGACCAGAGGACCAATCAGGGGACAGGATACTTTCAAATCTTGAGGGAGGGAAGTTTCTGTGTTGTGCTTGTTAGTTGGTTGTTCTTTCGGGTCTGAGTGACCAGATGTGAATAGAGTTTTCTCAGGCTCTTATAAGTTGAATAGTGAGTTTATCTAGGTAGATAAGGTGAGTTAGGCTTATGTTGTTTCTTTATGAAATGTGCATTTGGCTGGAAGGAGTTAATCTGTGTCTTTGGCTGGAAAGAGTTCAAATTTGTATTTTGTGAAGGATTTTAATTTGTACTTGTATACTTAGGCTGGGGGTATTGCCAGTGTTTTAGCTGAAAAAACCCTGTACTAATCCATCTTAAATTTACAAAGATAATTTTTGCTGTTTTTTCTCTTTAATTAAAAGCTTTTCTTGTTAAAACCTGATTTTTTTTATTCTGGTGAGACCCACGGGGACTGGCTCTGATCCACCAGGGAACTGGTGGGAGAAGAGGAAGGGGAGAGAGAAAGGCTAATTTCTCTCTGTTTAGGATTACTGTCTCTCTCAGGGAGAGTCTGGAGGGGGAAAGAGAAGGAGGGAGGAAGTGAATTTTTCTCTTGTTTTTAGATTCAAGAGTTTGAATCACAGTGATCTTCCAGGTGTACCAGGGGGAAGCTGGAGAGGCAACAGTGGGGGAAACGTTTTCTTTCCTTGTGTTAGATCCAGAGGATCTGGGTCTTGGGGTTCCTGGGCAAGGTTTTGGGGGACCAATGGTACCAGGCACTGGAATTTCCTGATGTGTGGCAGCGCTAACAAGTACTAAGCTGGTAATTGAGCTTAGAGGAATTCATGCTGGTACCCCATCTTTTGGACGCTAAGGTTCAGGGTGGGGAATTATACTATGACAGTTGCAATAAGAGATCTAACCTCACCAAGCCTCTCACTCCGTCTGAATCCTGCAGTGACATCAGAGTTACAACATTATGGTGATGTGTGCTATAGAAAATCCTATGTGGAGATGGATGGATAAACAGAGCATTTCTCCAGGTGACCCTTTGCAGTCTTTCCTTACACCAGCAGATTGGCCCAGGAACCTTCCACGTAGCTACTGTGTTCCAAGCAGCCTCTCTCTACACCATGAGCTCTCAGTCTGGATCCCTCACTGCCACCCCCAAGGCTGAGTGTCAAGAACAGGCCCAAGAGGTTGCAGATGCAACCATTCTCCCTTGCCTTATAGCTGGACAGGAGTGGGGATCCTGAACCTTTTTTTCTGATGTAACATGGGGTGGGTAAGAATATGGAAAAGGTCATGAACCATTGCAGCCCAGTTTAGCAGGAGTAGGTGTTTGCTCTGAAGCAATCACAAATTAAAGAGTGATACCATTGTGTCCAATTGCACGAAAACCCATATTTAACATCTCACCACCCCAATAAAAGTCAGGCTCTTCTGATTCCACAAGTCCAATCAATGTAAATGCATTTGAGAGGGTCCTTCAGCAGACACAGTGTTATCCCCCTGTGGTACAGCATGGGCGGTGTATTCTGCAAGAATCAGACGGCTGTATAGCCTTCCACAAAGATTGGGGCTGCTGCTCCCATTTCCAAATCAAAAAAACCCAAAACTCTTTGTCGGATTCACGTCTACACTGCAATCAGAGGTGGGACTGCAGCACATGTAGCTAGAGCTAGCCAGGAAGGCTTGTACAGTCTGTACTGTTGCAGTTTCACTGCTACTGTTATAGATCAAAGCTAGGTCTTGTATATCTACAGGTGCTATAGTCACACCTCTGATTGCAGTGTAGACATTCCACTGACTCCCATCCAGGGAGAATTCACCATCAGTACCATCGCTGTGTGACAGAAAAAGATGACATCTATCACATATGTACCCACACTTACACACACTCACACAGGGCCAACAAAACTAGTAAAGGAAGAACCTTAAATATTTCAGTCGTTCAGTTCAGATGCCAATCCAAACATCTGGACACTTCTCCAAAGCTTATCTGAGCCTTTTGGCCTTGAAATTTGGACTGGAAATCGCCCAGGGTTTCCAGTATTTCTTGGTTCTGATCAAGGGGAATTTACCAAAGAAAGGACGAAAGGTTCAGTGGTTAGGCACTAGCCTGGTACTCAGGGGATCTGCGTTCAACTCCGTGCTCTACTGCAAGTTTTCCATGTGATCTTGGGTGAGTCATTTAGCCTCTCTTGTGGCTTGGTTCCTGTAGCAGAATGGCTATCCTGTTCCTGCCCTGAAGGGCTTAAAACAGCTCTGGGAGAAGGTTGTGGCTGGGAGCTGCTAAGCTGGGATGATTGGGAAAGTAGGCTCAGCTGGGACCATGCCCCAATCAGACCCAGCTGGTCCCTATAAGAGGCAGCGAGCCAGAAGCCCAAACAGTCTTCTTCTGCCTGTAGAGGGAGATGGGCCTGGCTGCAGGGAGCAAAAGATAGGGTATCTGAGTGAAGCAGGGCTGGGGAAAGGCAGAGGAGCTGGGGAGCTCCACCCTGGAAAGCCCCAGGCTGCAGCCTAGCACAAAGGCAACAGGTACTGGGGGTTGCAGAGGGCAGCCCATGGATAGGCCAAGGCAGCAGGTCCAAACCCACCCTTGCCAGTGATGAGCAGGCTGACACTGAGTCTGCCCCAGGGCGTGAGGGCTAGACAATGACTGGCAGTAGCCTGATACTGAGGTGAGGTGGGGATAGTGGGTGGGGCTTCCCCAGGGAGGGGAGACCCTAAGACTGAGGGGTACTGCCAGGGGGAAGCACCCCAGATAAAGGGGCACTGGGGTCCTGGGAGGTACATGGGGCCACAGGACAGGTGGATCACTGGCCTGCAGAGGTTGCTTCTGTTTGGAAGTGAGCTAATTCCTGGAACAGACCAGCAGGAGGCACCGCAGGGGTGAGTATGCATGTCTACAGTTCCTCATCAATAAACTGGATAATAGTAGTGCTCCACCTCACAGAGGTGTTGTGACAATAAATACATTAACAACTGAGGTGCTGTGGTAAAAAGGGCCACATATATACCATTGAGACAGACCACAAAACTAGCCTCTCTCAATGATATTTTGCTGCTTTTATTTCTGTTTGAAACCAGAGATTGCATGGAAATAACAAAAAAGAACCCAGACCCATCAACAACCAAACAAATGTAGCTGAATTTTTAAGTTGCCATTATAAAGCTTTGGGCCATTCTGAGTTGTGGGGAAAGCTTTAGATTGAACTCTGCTCCTTCTTTACCATAACTGTTATGCCCATACCTCACTGGCACCAACTGGTGCAAGACGTTTCATACCACACACAACCTGTGAGTCTATATTTCTCTAGAATGACTCCCATCAGTACAGTGGATTGCATCATGGGAGATGGGTATGTTCATCCCATCTCATTCTGCAGGTCTTCAGTGACAGAAAGTACCAAATCCTTTACCTTCTCCAGCATCTGGAGACAACTGGACGCTGGGTATTCATAGCAGGATCATTACTGCATGACAATGTCTATAGAGGAAAAAGTGAACACATTTCAGCAGATGCTTATGGAGGCCCTGCCTCAGTTTCCAGGAGGGTTGTTTGAGAGAGGAAAGAGCCTCACAAATTCCCTGATGCCCGTGGCAAGGCAAGCAAAGAACCAGAAAAGGTAAAGTCAGATGATTTCCATGGCTGACATGAGCAATGCCCAGCAACATGGTGTAATTCCAGCTGCAGGCACCACCACACAGAGCTTCCCACATCCAGAACAGGTGTCAAACCAGCAAAGAGCTTCTGAGAGCCAAAATCTAGAACAGTAAACGAGTTGACAGCACACAATGTCACGGACTGAGAACAGCGAGTGAGGGGGCAGGGATCCAGAATACAGAGTCAGATAGCAGGACGTAGAGCTTTCCAGACAAAGGATCCAGGAGAAAGGGAAGTAAAACAATTGCTAGTAAACTTCACCCTTTGACAGGCCCAAACTCCTGGAACAACACATCCAGTTACACATAACAAAGGGCTGTGGAATGCTGCAATCTCCCACAGCAACTGCTTCAGTTTCTCTTTCTCCATAATCAGCACCTCTTTGAAGGCTGCCACTTCTTCTCCCGCCAACCAGCTCTTCCCAGTTTGAGCTATCAGCAGGCAGGGTTTGGGGCAAGGGCTATGTTAATCAGTTCCAGTGACTCAGAGAGTATATCTGAATGGGCCACGCTGTTCATCACCCTGCCAAAAAAATGCAAGCTCTCCAAGCCCCGCAGCAGAGCCCTAATATTTCCCTTGAGGATCTACCGCTTTGCCTCTCTCCATTGCCCTCTCCTGTTTAAACATCCAAAAGTTTAACAAAGACAGGAAAGACATAGAAACTATATATCTAACGGTAAGATTTTCCATTTACATGTGCTTTATTGTATGATGTATTCCTTTAATTAAAGTGTGAGCATCTGGGTGCATTGGGTACCGTTATAGAGCCATTCCCCATGTTTATTGAGAGTGGGTCTGGATGAAGCAGAGCAGGGTGAGCTCAAACATTAGCCAGAGTGGGATGTAAACCTACAGCAGCGTTGCTTTGGAATATCACACCACTTTTCACCCTGCTGGTGGGATCGGCAGGGTAACCACTATATGCACTGGGCTGAGTTCACCTGGCCTGAACCAGCCCACAGGGACTGGAAAATGTAGGGGGAGGGGGATGTTGTGGGGGCTCAAAACCGTCAAAACCTCCCCTCTGCCAAGGAGCTTCCTTTGTGAGCAGCACAGCATGGAAACCGTGTATTGCTGGCCTGCAAGGGGTTGTGACCAAGACCATCAGAGATGCACTGATTTCACATGTCGACTCCACAACGTCCATGGTGGGGGTGCTATGGAGAGGGGGTCGGGTTCTAAGGTGGATTATTTAGGTGATGAACTGATCCAACTCAGCATGTGTATTGCACACTGGCAGAAGAAGCAGCGGGGCCTGCCCTGCAGTTGGAGAAGCATCTTACGTAAGAGGAGAATTTGGTTGGGATTGTATCAGACTTAGCTCTTGCTATGTCTTGAGTACAAGTGAGCAAGCAAAGGCATTCTCTTAGCCGGCTGTCTGAGAATGGGCTGCACCTTATACATGGGTGCACCAGTGAAAGAAGGAAGGTGATATTTAGCTGTACATTCCTCAAACTTGCTGCTGTTTTGGGGAGCTTTGAGTACACGTTGGATCCCCGATGTACCTGCTCCATACCCTACCCCCCACGTGCGTGCACACACATACACCTGCCTTTCTTGGTAGAAGAGACCTTTTCCATCTCTCATGACGCACAGTATCAGAGAAAGCTGTGAAAAACCTCCAGGATTTAGCTTTGCTTGGAGATGTTAGCAGGTCATAGGCTGAGAGGTTTGAGAGCAAAAATGCATTCAGGAAAGGGTGATTGTAGCAATGTGGCAACGCACCACCACGGCACCTCCTGCTGGACATCCAGGGAATTAGCTTCCCAGCCTCCAGAGCGCCCTCTGTTGGACGGTGTCTCGCCTGTCAGTGGCCCCTGCGTCCCTCCTGGACCCCGGTGCCCCTTTCCCTTGGGGGCTGCCCCCTTACAGTACCCTCCAGTCTCTGAGTCTCTCCTCCCAGGGGAACCCCCAACCCCCTATCCTCACCTCACTTCAGTATATGGCTACTGCCAGTCACTGTCTAGCCCCCACTTGCTGGGGCGGACTGCAGTGTATATGCCATTCATCACTGGCAAAGGGGGGTTTGGACCTGCTGCCTTTGCCTACCCCAGGCTACCCCTCTGTAGCCCCAGTACCTGTTCTGGCCTTTATCCAGGCCTGCAGCCTGGGGGCTCTCCAGGCTGGAGCTCCCCAGCTCCTCTGGCCTTTCCCCAGCCCTGCTCCACCCTAGGTATCTTTGTCAGCTCCCAGGCAGCCAGGCCCTTCTCCCTCAAGAGCTAGAAAGAGACTCCTTCAGCTCCTGGCTTTCCTGGCCTTTATCAGGCCAACTATTGTCCGATCGGGGCATGGCCGCAGATGTGACTGTTTCCCCAGTCAGCCAAGGCTTGCTGCTTTCCCCAGCAGCAGCCCTCCCGCAGCCTCAGCCCTCTCCCAGGGCTGATTTCAAGCCCTTCAGGGCAGGCGCAGGTGACCACACCACTTCAGGGACATTCCTCTTTCATTTGCATGGTTGACACTCAGTGGCAAGGGGAGGATGCACACGCCTGTCAGGAATTCAGCTGCCTTGCCAGCCAATGAGCTCAGCTGGGCCCAATACACCTGCACTAAGTGACTGGGCTCCCTGGCTGGACAGAAGGGCCAACTGATCATCTTGTCAGCCCTGCAGCAACAGCAGCACAGTGGCTGTTCCATTCATTCCATGCCCGCCACTGTGCTAGACCTGCCTCCTGTCCATCGCTTGCTCCACCCTTTACCTGCTCTGCTCCAGCCCTAGTCCCTGCCTGCTTCTGACCTCCTGAGTCTTAACTCCTGCCTGTAACCACTGGCTTGTCTCCTGACCCTGACTCCGGCTCTAGCTCTGCTCTTCCATTCTCTTCAAGCTCCTGCCCCCGACTCCAGCACCACCCTGGGATTTGTTCTGGCTCCTGATGCCTGGCCCTAACCCTTGGCTTGCCTTCTGACCAAGCCTCTGGTTCTTCCCTCCGATTCAACGCTAACCACTAGTGCAGACTCTTGCTCCCACCACCAGGTCACACTGCCTACCGCTGGGTATCTGACAATGCCTAGAATGCAGTGCTGAGTTCTGGGCATCTCAGTGCCACAGAGATTATGCCAATTTGGAGGGAATTCATAGAGACAATAACCATGACCCAGGAAGAGTCAGTCTAAGTGCTGAATGTATAGAACTTGGCCCTGGAGAATTACAGGGAGCTACACGTGTCTCCAAGTATGTGACAGGTATGAACACCAAGGGAGGGGAAGAAGTGTTTAAAGTGCACAATTAGATGTAATGGGATACAATAAAGAGGAAGAAATTTTTTTGGCAAACACCAGGAAAATAATCCAAATGGTAAAATCGATTAGACTGCAGAGTCGTCTCCCCTGCCCCATTTTTGGAGCCAATTTAAACTGCCATTGACAACATAGTGGAGAATGCGCCACACAGAACAACGTTGCATTGGTGGGAACATAGGGGCAAAGGACCTTTCCCATCTCTACTTTCTATGACTGTTCAAGACTATCCATAAGCATTTTGCAGTTTCATATGCGATTTTCATACGCATTTTGCAGTTTCTCCATGATGTGCTCCCTGAGGACAAAGAGACAAATTCTCAGCTGTGCCTTCTAAGAGGTACAATACAAAAGGAGCAACTCAGGAGGAGGGAGGGCAATGGTAGCTCTTGGCCACATTTAAATTACTCTGAATCTGCTTGCTGGGTAGATACTTACTTATGGCAGCAGCTGCTTACGAGCCGTAACACTTAGTA
The DNA here is from genome assembly GCF_003597395.2 of Chelonoidis abingdonii. Taxonomy (NCBI): domain Eukaryota; kingdom Metazoa; phylum Chordata; order Testudines; family Testudinidae; genus Chelonoidis; species Chelonoidis abingdonii. The sequence goes on from NC_133784.1 coordinate 812,421, forward strand.
CTATGGCCAAACCCCCTCATACATCTAACATCTCCTACACTAGGGGCTGATGGGGTGAAGGAGCAGTGTGGAGACATATTCGCTGCACAGCTCTTGCGTTGGAAGGAATTCTTCTTGGGCTATCGTGGCCCCTTATGGTCCCTGTACGCAATCAGAATGGCAATTAGCATCTGAGGCAGAGGCCAGGAACTGAATCAGAAGTTTTAAGGACCAGATCCAAGGCCCCTTGACAGTAATGGGAGTCTTGTGCTGGCCAAGGTAGACCAGGCGGATTTGCCAGGAAGCAGTTTGTGCTAGAGAAATAACTTCCTTTGTACTTAGTGAAAATAGTAATTTTTTTTTAAGACCTTGGCTAATCAATCAACTATTTGGCTTCCCATGAGACTGATGAAAATGGGTCTTTATATCAGCTGCAGTGATCGTTTCTGAAAAAATAGCCCTGGCACCATCTTCTAAAATGCCTTCCTTTAGCCCTTTAGCTTCTCTGATGTTATGGGAAGGGACTTGGCAAGGTAAAGATAAAGATTAGAGAGACCCCCTTTCCTCCCGAACATCTGGACTCAGTGGACAGATCCACTCTTCAAAGCAAGCTGGCTTCTTCAGCTCAAATTCTCCCTTTTTCCCAGGATGAGTCCGGTCTCCAGCAGGGACTATACAAACTGAAAGAGAGGTTCTCCAAAGCTCTCCTTATTACAGTCCTTATTTAGCCTCCTAATGGGGCAATTCAATCAGTAAACTCAGCCAAATATCCCCTTCACTAGATTCCTTGCAATCCATGCATTGATGATAGACACCTATGGAAGGCGAACGCTCTTGTCTACGTATAGTCTCTCATGCACACACACACACGTAAAGTCAGGCCAGAGCTCACGTTTAGGACAGATATGCAGCTCTGGGAAAGCTAACGAATATGTCGTTTCCTAAGCCCTGCCCACTGACTAGAATCCTGGAGAGCAAGAATTAGTGTTATCCTCACACGTGTCGCACATTTTTATAACAATTCCAGCTACCAGATACCAACTATGCACCAGAGATTGACATCGACACCCCACTCCCTCTAAGCGGTGTTTACACAAGGAACCCAAATGAGCAGTGGAAGGCTGTAAGGGCCAGACACTATTAGAAACAATTTAGGTTGACAGCTAGAGCTGGAACTGTCACTGCACGGGGAGGCATCATTGCCAGAAAAATCACCAGCTGAGAAACTAGCTTCTTTCCAGGATCCCCTTGGGCTACCTCTATACACCATTTACACTGTCATCTTGGATTCATCCATCAGCAGTTCCCTGCGACCAAACAATGGGATGTCACACCTTCAAAGTCAATCTCGAACATGCAGATCCTGCAAGAAAAATGAGGTTCCTATCTAAGCTCGCACTGTGTCCCTCCAGGCATTTATTCTGTGCGCATGACTGGGGTGTCTAAATTTAAACTGGTCTGCTCCATCAAGTTCAATTTCTAACCTCAAACCCTACACAAAGTCTATGCCTGACAGGGATTATTATAGACTATGTCGCCCAACCTGATATAATGTAACCTTCGCTGGCTAAAGTTTAATCAGTGTCCATGTCGCTGCTATAGTATGTAGGTGTGTAGTAGAGTGTGACCGGGGCTCAACCCTTCTTCAGAGAGGGGAGTGGGAGCCACGCCGGCTCACCACGCTCCGGCCCTCCGGTTGGGCTGAGCAAACCAGGCCACAGTATATAATTGAGTCCAGTCGCCGGGGCAGGGCGGAGCAACACACAGTCTGAGCTCAGGCCCTTCAGCAGGGGCTGAGCAGGTAAGGCAACCACTGTAGATGGTCTCCTTAGGCAAAGGGAGGGAGGAGTCTGCCACCCTTAAAGGGGTGGCAGGGGGAACGCAGGCCCTCCCACTCCACTGCGTTCCAGCCCGGGGCCCTAGCAGCGGTCAGCGCCGCTGACGGTCAGTGGGGGATCCTGACCGAAACACACTAACATGGGCTCAGGCGAGTCTGCAGCCAGACGGGAGTCGGCTGCCCCTGGACCACTTCCAACCTCCCCCTCCCTGGGTACCTGCCCTTCGCCGGCGTCGTCCGGGGGGGGTCCCAAACCATGGGTTCCTCAGCAGGCTCGGCGGCAGGAGGTCCAGTCCAGTCCTCCAGGTACTGGGGTTCGGGCGGTCCGGTCCAGTCCTCCGGGTACCGGGGTCCGGGCGGTCCGGTCCGGTCCAGTCCTCCGGGTACCGGGGTCCGGGCGGTCCGGTCCGGTCCAGTCCTCCGGGTACCGGGATCCGGGCGGTCCGGTCCGGTCCAGTCCTCAGGGTACCGGGATCCGGGCGGTCCGGTCCAGTCCTCAGGGTACCGGGGTCCGGGCGGTCCGGTCCAGTCCTCCACAGGCCGAGCGTCAGAGGGCTCCGCCGGCTGCTCCGGGTACTGGCCCCAGGGGAGGTCAGGCCAGTACCCCTCCGGATACTGGGCGCGGGGTAAGCTGGGCGCAGCGGGAGCTCGTGCCTCAGCGTCTGCCTTCTCTGGCAGCCTCCTCCTAACTGAGGGCTGGGGCTGGGCTTTTATACTTCCTGTCCCGCCCCTTGACTTCCTGGGGGCGGGGACAGGCGGAGGGGGCCTTGAACTTCTGGTCCCGCCCCTTGACTTCCGGGGGGGCGGGGATAGGCGGCCGGGTCTCCGCCCGGGGCTGCAGGTTTTCTGGCCTATTCCCTTCAGGAGCGTGGGGGAGGGGGGCCCCCTCGCTACAAGGTGTTAAAAAAGAAGGCAGCACAGAGAAAATAAGTAGGTCTGGTCACACTGTCATGAGAGATCTTGTCTATTCTGTTTCACAGGAAGTGCTGGGGCTAATTTGGGAGTGGTCAGTCTTTCAGGCTTGCCAAATTCTGCCTTTACATAGATATGTGCCAGTCTGATGGACTTACATACATATCTGAGATATGGAGCTAGTCTCGTGCCAATGCCCTATTATGCCAGTTCAGAGGGAACTGAGAGAGACAAAAACAACTGAAAAAGAAAGATTCTAAGAGCTGAATGTATGTAAGACCAGAGTCCTGATCATCTATAGAAACTCCTTGTGACACTGCTGTGATTCCAGCAACTGGGAAAAGAGAGACACACTGGATGCATTGTTACTAGAGGAGACCAGTGGTAGGATTCCTCACTGACGGTTGTCATCTACGCCTGAGCCCAGTACATGTAAAATACTACCAGATCAGGATAGGGTGACCACCCAGCCCTAATTGGGCAGGACAGTCCTGAAATGTACATTTCAAGTTCCAGTCCCGGGGCTGATGACTCCAGGACAGCATTTGTCCAAGATTCCCTGCAGTACCACTCCGCACCTGCCTGAGGCTCAGGGTTGGTGCCAGCCTCTTCCCATGGGGGTGGGGGGAGCAGAAGTGGACCTTTCCCCCTACACATACCATGAGGCCCTGTCCCCTGTTCCCCCTCATCCCCCCAAGGCCCCACACCTGTCCAGGCCAGAAGATGGGCAGTAGTAAGAGCCGGCAGGGAGCCTGGGCCACTGTGGGGTGCCCAGGCTGCTATGGGGAGCCCCTGAGTCCTGGACTCTCCACCTGCCCTGGGCGGCACACCCTGGGAGGCAGGGACAAGGTCTGCTCTTGGGCACCCCTGCTTCCTGCCCGTGGCAGTTGAGGGGGTCCAGGGCTCCCCACAGCAGCCAGAGTTCCCTGAGCAGCTCTGTCCACTGCCCAGTTCTGGCTTCCAACCTGGCCAGGGGGCAGGGCCTCAAGGAGAAGAGGAGGAGCCGGGGACAGGGCCACAGAGGGGGCGTGGCTTCTGCATGTGTCCTGGTTTTGCATTTTGAAAAGGTGCTCACACTAGCTCAGGATGGTGACATAGTGCCCACTTTGCACAACTGGAAATGACTGCACAAGCTACAGGGCAGTGGAGAATCAGCTCCCCCCAAAGTCCCTCCCTTTGCTATAAAAAAAAAAATACAGATTTTACCGAGCACTCAAAGGAAGTTCTTAGAGATTTTTTTTAAAGTTGTCCCTGTTGTAAATAAGCTCTTCCCTCAGAATCACCGTGGCTTCTGCTTCTGCAGCTTCTCCTTTTCTGCATGCCCATGACATGAATGCAAACCCAGAGAATGTTATTGCACTGGAAGAACATCTTCTAACTGCCACAAAAGTATTAACTGAGCTTTTACTCTGAACAACTGCATGAGAAATGTGGTTGTGATAGGGGTGTAAACTCAGATGTTATGTAACCCTCTGATTTACACACACATTTCTTGGACGGTTAAATGCGCCTGGTGTAGACAGCAGAGTGCTGCTTTATCAGGCCCTAATCCTACAAACAGGTGTATTAGCCTTGCCAAAGTAGAGCTAGTCAGGAATTATTCAAACAAACGCTTTTTCATTGGAAAATGCTGATACATGAAAATCCTGTGGGGAGGAGGGGAAGGGCCAGTTTTGACAAATTTTTCACTTGAATTTATTTTAAAAAAAAGATTCAAAGTCGTTGTGTTGATATTTTCAAAACAAATTGTGAACTTCAGATTTTAAATGACCTTTTGTTTAGTATTTTAATTATACTGTTAACAAAATGAAAAAGAAAGGTGGTCAAAACTGGAACAAAACATGCTGAGATGATCAAAACATAATATTCTGATTATCCCAAATTGATTTTTTTTTTCAGATTTTTGGTTCAAAAATATTATCAAGATTTCATCTTTTCATCCTGATTTTTAGACAGGAAAAATTATTGATTTCTCAAAAGTTTTCACAGGAAGCGAAAACCATTTCCTGCTTTGCTCTAGCTCCATGTGCATTCCTATGGAAGAGATGAACTGGAATTAAAGCAGGATGGAGATTAATTTACATAGAGTCTTATATAAAAGGGCAGGGTTCCATACAGATGCTGATATTAACATTCATTTTCTGCAAGATGAAGTTACACCATTTTATACCAGCTGGACATCTGGCACCATATGCCTTTTGTGTATTAGCTTGGGTGTGCTGTTAGATTATAACAGGGTTTATTGGGCTGCCATAAAAGACGGTTACTCACCTTTGTAACTGTTGTTCTTCGAGATGTGTTGCTCATATCCATTCCAGTTAGGTGTGCGCGCGCCGCGTGCACGTTCGTCGTAAAGACTTTTACCCTAGCAAACAACTCGGTGGGTCGGCAGGGCCCTCTGGAGTGGCGCCGCCATGGTGCCGGATATATACCCCTGCCGACCCAGCCACCCTTCAGTTCCTTCTTGCCCGCTACTCCGACAGTGGGGAAGGGAGGACGGGTGTTGGAAGATAGTGATATGAGCCAACCAACATCTCGAAGAACAACAGTTACAAAGGTGTGAGTAACCGTCCTTTCTTCCTTCGAGTGTTTGCTCATATCCATTTCAGTTAGTGTGATTCCCAGCCTTACAGGTGAGGTGTCGGGGTCGGAGTGAGATACTGCAAAATGCAAAAAGCGCTGAGCCAAGAGGCTGCAGCATCTCCTGGATCTGTTAAACCAGAGCATAATGCGAAGCAATGTATGGCCCGAGGACCATGCAGCTGCGGCGAGAGATCTCGTGGGAGGCACACGAGTCAGCAGGCGGCAGACAAAATCTGAGCCCTTGGTAGAATGCATAGTGATGTGGCTTGGGGGAAGTGAGCCAAATCATAACAAGTTGCTGGGTGCACTTATCACCCAAGATGAGAGCCTCTGAGAGGAAAACAGGATAGGCCTTCCTTCGGTCTGCTACCGCGACCGATTAGCTGGGCGATGTTAGGAAATGGTTGTTCCACTCAACATAACTGTGCGAGCGCTGTACAGACGTCCAGAGAGTGCAATTGTTGTCCCCATCGCGTTGACTGTTGTGGGAACCAGGAAAGGCAGTCACCACCTAGGGAGGAAGCCGCGTGGACGTAACTGCACCTTGTCTTTGGGAAAAATTAGTTCATGATGGAAACCACCGTAAGAGCCCTGAGCTCGGGAGACTCGTCTGGCCGATGTAATGGCTACGAGGAAAGCTGTCTTCGAAACAGGTACAGCAACGAAGCAGGATGCTAACGGCTCGAATGGGGAGACATAAGTCTGGGTTAAAAACCATGGTTGAGCGGTCCCAGGTTGTGGCTGGGTGGTTTGTACCTAAGAGTGTAAGCGCTCCAAGCCCTTGAGGAACCTCGAAACCATAGGAGAGTGAGAACACACAGAGCGATCACCGCAGCCTGGGAGAAGGTAGAGACTGGCTGCCAAGTGTACCTTCAGCGATGACACCACTACGCCCTGCTGCTGCAAGCCAGAGGGATAGTCCAAAATAGAGGGAATCGAGACCCTCAGCAGGGAGCAGGATTAAGCGTTCCGCACCTGTAGAAGAAACGCTTCCCCTGGCAAGATACATTGACCAGGTGGAAGGCTTCCTGCTTACCCCGCTAGTCATGCAGCAGCCACACCGTGAGGTGAAGAGACTGCAGGTCCGGGTGGCGAAGCCTGCCGTGGTCCTGACGTATGACGTGTGGTGGAGTGCGAGGGTAATTGGGTAGGCTATGGACCGGTTCCGAGCAATATGTGGCGTATCAGTGCTGCCTGACCATTGCTGGAAGAACCATGATAATGCGCACCCTGCCCCTGCGAAGTTTGAGGAGGACCCAATGAGCTGGGGGAGCGTGTTGGCCCTTCTATGGCCTGAACAGGCATCCGAGACTCGGTCCCGTCGTACGGGTTGGGGTTAGGGAATAAGGATAGTAACCCCTTGCCCCCTCCGTCCATCGGCGTCTAGCACCTCTTGTAAGAGGAATTGCGCGCCGAGATGAGTACCTAAGAGGGACAGGGTTGGAACAAAGAAAGGGAGGTTGCCCCCATGTCTCCACCATGTGTAGAAGACAGCGGACCTGAATTAACTGGGACCACGCCAGAGGAAGTAGGAGGGATCAGGCTTTAACCGGTACGCCACCCTCGGCGCACCTTTGAAGATTGTCTTTGGGTCCCCGTAGCGATTGCGAGGGACCTCGATCTTGGCCCTTCTCGGGGTCCTGACGGTTGTCTGCGACCACATCAGCCGCGCCATCTGCCAAAGCCCTATCTGTGCTAGGCCGCAGAGTTGTGGCGTGTATGTGGCTGGGGACGGAAGGGCCTGCAATAGGACGTTTGGCGTATGCACACCGAGAGAGATCGCATGAGGACCCTGTTGTCCTTCAGGCTTTGCCGTCTGGGGTTGATTTCACTGCAAAGAGACCTTTACAACAACTGGTAAGTCGTGAAAGCAGGAGATTTCAAACCTGACGTCATGAGATGCACCTTATGGTAATGAGGCCTGGAGGGAAGCTCTGTCCGCCTTTTCTCCCTTCCTTCAAAGGGCAGTGAGCTCTTGGCGGGAGTCTTGATTGGAAGCTCCATAAATTTATCCATCGCCATCCAGGTGTTACGGTTATAGGGACTAAGCAGGGCTCATTGATCGCCACGCAGGGCTATAAGGCCCTTGCAGAGTTACACCTTGCGAGTTTGAGTTAGGGTCACTCACCTAGCACTCCTAATATTCGGGGCTGGTGCCTGCTGGCCATCCCATTCCCTGTTTCTTAACCAACTGAATATGACCAGTGAGCAGGGAGAAGGACGGGACAAGCAAGTAGTCGAACCCTCCAGAGATATCGGCAATTGCCTGGATTGGTTCCGAATAAACGCGGTAGGGCCCTCTTAGGGGGCAAACCGCTGATAGGAATATCCACTATCGGGTTCCGTTCTTCCGGAACCTCCTGCACCCGGAGATCCACATTGAGCGCTACCCTCCATGGGAGTCTCTATGGCCCCGTAGGGTGTTGTGGGCACACCAGAATCTCGGGTCCTGAGCATAAGACTGACCGCGTGGAAAGACAGGTGCGTGATCCGGATGGCATGGAGGTGCTGAAAATCATTGGTCAGAGTCTCTGACTCTACCAGACTTTGCCCAACTATGGCCCCTGGGACCGGGGACCGGAAGGCGCACCGGTACCTGGAAACGAGATCCGACCTCCTACTACAGCGGTGCCGGGAGGTCAACGGAGATCTCGAGGTCTTGGGAGCGGTACGGCAGTCACAGCGCCTGTAGCGGTGATGGAGCCAGAACGGTGTTCCGAGATTATCGGGTCAGTGAACGGGACACCGACCGGTGAAGTGAGTGCGACCGTGGTGCCGAGGATTGGAGCGCCGACGCATCCAGAGGCTTGCCAAGAGACTATTACCTTCACCGGCGGTTGCAGGGGGTTCAGGCAGCAACCTACTCTGTCATGGCAATGAAAAAACCCTCACCGTTGGGGATGCCTTCCGGCGTGGAGGGAAACAGTAAGCTCGACCACAGTGCGTAACCGGGGAGCATGCATGGCACCGGAATTCTACTGTCACACGTGGACAGGTATTCGACGAGCTGACCGCAGCAGTGTTGTCGCAGGCTCTTGGGTGCCGGCGATCCAGCTCTAGAACAAGATCTCTGTCCCGCGGTGCAGATTGCACTGAACAGTAGGAGCAGGGAGCTCGACCACGGCGTGCGCCGTGGGAGCAGTCAGGCACTGGATTCGGATGGCCCTTGTGGGACCGGGATCAACTTGGTGCCGGCGTCGTCGGTGCCTCGGTAGGTGTTGGTGCCGGCGAATCCAACTGAGATGAGCTCTCTGGCTGTCAGTTGCCGTTGGCACGGAAGCAACAGGAGCAGGAAGCTCAACCACGGAGCGTGCTGGAGAGTCAGGCACTGGGTCCGACGGCCCTTGTTGGGACCGGGATCAACGGTGCGCGGCAGGAGTCGGTGCTGTGGCAATCCGAGTTAGATGAGCTCTCTGGCTGCGGTGCCGTTGGCACGGAAGCAGCAGGAGCGGAAGTGCTCATCAACCGGGAGACACGGCGCCGGCACTAGTAGGTAGCTAGAGACTCTAGCAGGACAACTGTGAATATCTTTTCTCGATCACTCTGCGTGATCCTGTTCCTGGATGGTGATGATTATTTTTGAAAAACCCCTTTTAGCTTTTTCCGGCATTAAATCTGAAACCAGTCTTCCACTAAAATTCTACAGTACATTCAACATACAAGTATGTTTATTTATAGAACCTGAATTGAACTTTCAATAGTGTGAAGTACTAATGAGAGTAGGTCTGATAACGACTTAATAAAGATGTGTAAATACGATTAGATGTAACAGTTGTTCTCGGGCTCACAGTGTGTCCGATCCAGTTAAGGCTGATGCTAGTCTCTGCGATGACGGACATCCGACATATTTAAACGACGACTCCTTCTGGCTGCTGGTAGCGTTTGTGACGGAACAACAGATAGAGCGCACGCATCAAAGGCATGCAGGGTAGCGTCTAAGACCACTGGCGCGGTGGCCGCGGAGAAAGCAGTCCAGAGGCTCTTTGAGGCAGTAGAGGAATGTATCGAGTGGTCAGTTACACTCAAAGTTACAGAGAGAATGAAACTCGGTGTATGACCGTGAGTGAAGTGCGACTATCTGAGACTAGTGCTTGAAGGCAACGGCCTTGATAAGTGTGCCAGTGGGTGCGCGATCTCCTCCTTCTTGGGAGTGTTGCTAGGGTAAAAGTCTTCCGACGAACGTGCACGCGGCGCGCACATACCTAACTGGAATGGATATGAGCAAGCACTCGAAGAAGAACTTCCGTCATGGAAGCAAGGACCACTGGACACAGGAATTACCTGAATAGAATGCAAAAGAGCAAAAATAGACCTATTTGCATGCAAAGGTGGATTTGCAACACAAACACACCAAATACTGGTTTTCAATGGAAAAATTCCATTTCACAAAATAGCAAGATCTTGCAGCCACCTGCAACAACAGTCCCAAGAGTTTCACAATGTTCCACATCCCTACAATATACACACATTGCGATTTTCTAACTTCAATATTCATCGATAGAACATATTCTGCATTAGAACCACAAATGGAATTTCCATTGACCCCGGTGGATGTTCCTTAAACTGAACATATGAGATTGACAGAGTAGATGGGAAAGAAGTTTACTTGTAGCTGAAGATCCTGCAATATGGTGTGCACAAGTGGACTTCTGGAAGGCAGTATGGCCTAGTGGTTAGGAAACTATACTAGGAGTCTAGATATCTGAGTAAAATCCCAGGCTCTGCCAATAGCCTACTGTGTGACTTTGAGCAAATTACTTCTCCTCTTGGTAAATTGTCCCAGTGGTTAATTACGCTCACTCCCATCACACCCTTTCTTTGTCTTCTCTATTTAGACTGTAAGCTCTTTGGGGCATGGACTATGTATCATAGAAATCAAAAAATGTAGGACTGGAAGGAACCTTGACAGGTCATCTAGTCCAGTTCCCTGCACTAAGGCAGGGCTAAGTATTAGCTAGACCATCCCTGACAGATGATTGTCCAACTTGCTCTTAAAAACTTCGAATGACAGAGATTCAAAAACCTCCCTAGGTTATTTATTCCAATGCTTAACTACCCTGACAGAAAGTTTTTCCTAATATCTAAACTAACTCTTCCTTGCTGCAATATAAGCCCATTACTTCTTGTCCAGTCTTCCATGGATAAAGAAAACAATTTATCACACTCTTCTTTATCACATCATTTTGTGTACTTGTAGACTGTTATGTTCCCTCTCAATCGTCTCTTCACCAGATTAAACAAACCCAATTTCTTGGATCTTTCCTTGTAGGTTATGTTTTCTAGACCTTTAATTGTTTTTGTTGCTCTCCTCTGGACTTTCTGCAATTTATTCACATCTTTCCCAAAGTTTGGTGCCCAGAACTGGACACAATACTCCAGCTGATGCTTTATCAATGCTGAGCAGAGTGGAAGAATTGCTTCCCGTGTCTTGCTTACAACACTCCTGCTAATACATCCCAGAATGATGTTCACTTTTATTGCAACAATATTACACTGTTAACTCAACTTTAATTTGTGATCCATTATAACGCCCAGATCTGCAATACTCCTTCCTAGCAACTTATTTCCCATTTGTGCAGTTGATTATTCATGCCTAAGTGTAGTGCTTTGCACTTACACTGCTCCTCCCACAACTGGGCCTAGATGCTACTCTTCTGATAATGGAGCCTCACTGAAATCCATTTGCCTCCATGTAGGCACAGGAGGTGGCCCACATGGATCTGATTGCAGGATTGTGGCAATAGTCTGTAAAGTGCTTTGGAAGTCTTTGGGGAGGAAGAGTTATAGAAATGGTTATTTGGAAACTACATATATTTAAAGATCTTTGCCATCGGTATTGCTGAATAGGCTTCGTGTGACCCCTGGAAAATGCATTCTCTTAAAAAATATTACTGCTCTACTGGATCTTGGGTGCTCAAGCGTGTTCCAAGTGTGCAAGTCATCCCTGCTAGCATTTTAATTTTTTAAGGTGTTTGTTTAACCCCAAAACAATACAGCTAGGTAACTCCTTGGCTTCTTGTGGTTTAATGTGAGTGTGTGTGCGCAATATCTTTTCTCCTTAATCTCTTTCAGGTGACTGTCTACCTTCTAGAAATGCCTGCCTCAAAGCCACTGGTCTTCTATTCAATCATCTTTAATGGGATTAAGGCATTGCTGTATAGAACTGGCCTGCTGCCATATGCAGAATAAACGTGCAGTATTCCTATTCAGTAGGGTTTTATATTTACAAAGTTATGTGCAAATGTTAATTAACACCAGCTATTATTATTCAGGAAAGTTTGTCCCCATGGGGCAGATCTTCACAAGATCTCAGCTCCCATTGCTCTGAATGATGCTGGCTGCTAAACCCTTTTGAAAACCTGGCCCTATATATTAGCAAAGCACAAGGCAATTTCTCAACTGCATCCCTCCAAAAAGCTGTCTTGGACCAATGAAATTAAATGAGGCCTCCCTCTATTCCTGTATGTCCTTGGATATATCTTTCAGATGTCAGGGGGTACTTCTTCCCTCTGGCTGTACCTAAAGCTTGGTGCTTCAGAGAAATAATCCAAAAAGCCTCCCATGGAACTGTCTAAAGCCCCAAACCTGAAAACCATTTTGCACATGCTTTTCTCCCATGACACGTGAGTAACGTGTCTGCAGGAGCAGGGCCTGGCAGTGGAAAAGAACTTCATGGAACATATCAACTACTGTTAGTTAGTGGCTGGGGGTGGTTAAGTCTTAAATGAGTTATATTGTATATACTTCTACATTGCCCTTTACAGAACAAAAACCTGCTGATCAAGGTGCTACATAATAAATAAATAACCAGTAGGAAAGAAAGTATATTCTATCTAATTCAAGTTTCACAGTCAGCTACTTTAGTTCTCAATCACAAACTATCACCCAGCCTGAACCTCACTATTTGCCAGGGCAAAATGTGTCAGGGCACTTCTAAAGTTGAGTCAGTGTTGCGTCATTTAATTTCTCATCATCTATTTAAACTGCCATCCTAGCCATAATCAGAAAGATAAATGCAGAGTCATCCTTCTTCTTCCCAACATTAATATCCATCAGTGCTTCAAATGCAAACAATTGTGACATTCGACTTTATAAAAATTACCAGTGCACCAACTCTGCTTAATTAAACTATTTAAAAGTTGCTTCTGTTACACATAATGAATGATATATTAAACTGCAATGAAACACGCAGCAAGACAAATACTCCACAATGCTAGCAATTAAGACTCACTTCACTTATGGCAATTGACAACATAAGTGCTCCACACTTCATTCAGCTTGTGCATTCTAAATGAACTGGTGAGTGAGAAGGGTGCTTCTTTCCTAATGAGTTTTGTAATCAAGGCATCTATTTTAATTTCAAATTGGCTAGATTGGGGAAAATTGCTAGAGTAAATGGCTGGTGCTAATTAGGATTATAAAAATATTCATCATGCCACAAAAGTATTGTAGGGTCTTGATTTCCCTATATTTGCATATGGCTTCAGTTTAAGGGGGGGACTCTTGATAAATTGTCTCCTTTTTAATGAATTGAACAAACACTATATATGTTTTACTCGTCCTTTCATTTAAAAGGCCTGATAGATATTCATCATTTGTAAATGAAGTTAGGTGATTTCAAATCCTCACTTGATTACTGTATTGAAGAAGAGGCCTTGGTAAGTTGCCTTTAAATATTCTGGATCTCTGGGGTTTCTTTTTACACAACTAACAGTTTGGTTTGTCTGTTTTATTAACTCCGTGGGCTAAGCCCCGGAGGTGCTGGTGGCAAATAGCATGTGCAGCCAAGGACAGACGTTGTCATAGAACATGATGTTCTCAGAAGAGTATGTCACATAGAGAGGAAGGATAGCCTTGCAGTTAAGGCAGAGGAATTCAATTCCTATCTGGGATCAATTCCTGGATTTAACACAGCTTTCCCATGCAGCCTTGGGTAAATCACTTAATCTCTCTGTGCTTCCTCACCTCATTTGTACTGTGGGGATGATACTTCTTTTTGTCCGTTTCGACTATAAGCTCTCTGGGGCCAGGGCTACTTCTTACTAGGTACAGCACCTAGAACATTGAGGCCCTGATCCTGGCTGGGGTCTCGAGGTGTTGTCGTTAAAACAGTACTAATTGGGCAGTTCTTACTGTTCCTCTTAGCAGTGAAATGTGCATGTTATTTTACTCTAGACAGGATGGGGACTGCAGGATTGATTAAAGAGGCTGAAAGTCAACACATCTCCTCCATTTTCCCCCTTGACAGCTAAAATCTACTTCACCCCTATCGTACATAAACGTCAAAACTCTAGCAGCAAGATGTGTTTTCTCCCCTTGCCTGACACACTCTTCCATACCATTTTCTTCATCTGCCAGACTTCACAGAGGCCTGCAGAACTTTACAGATGACATGGTTCTAATCCACTTCCTTACCTATCCAGGTGTTCTCCAAACACAAGCATCCAGCTGTGACAATCCTGTTTAAATCCAAACCATCTGTCGCTGCCCACATTTTGTGAAGACCCGCCTGAATAATCTGAGATAGGGCTGCACTCTTAAGTTTCTTGTAAACTCATTAACTTTCCCTTTTAAGAGGCCTTTAACTTAACTATGCCTTCCTATTGACATCAACGGGAGTTGGACTGGGCCCTAAATTTAGACACAAGGTATACTGTGTAGCAACACAGGAGAAAGCCACAAAAACAGGCGCAGAAAGAGAGGAGGAGGTTGTCAACTTCCAAGGAAACAATGGGCATGTAGCACCTTTAAAATTAGGCCATTTTTATACAGTTTTAAGGACCTAATTCTAGGTACCCATGCCTAAAAATATTGGCTTTCAAGTGTTTAAAATGAAAGGTCACAGACTGACACTGCAAAATATTATGGGGGCACCAGAGCAGGGCTGATAGTGCTCATTGGGCTGGCCTGACTCAATCTGACCGGGAATGGCTGTTTGTCTGAATGAAAGTGGTCACCATCAAAAGAAGCGTGTGCTCAGTCCCTTCTGATGCCAGAGTTCTGAAGACAACTGATAGCCAAGGATTTAAAATAAAATTGACAGGGCCAGATCTTCAGCTGGAGTAAATTGACATAGCTCTGTGGAAGTAAGCAAAACTACACTGATTTGCACCAGCATTTCCTTCTCCGGAGGGAACGAAACACCAACCACTTCCATTGACCCAACTTTCCAATGGCTCCAGCAATCGTTCACGAGGAAGGTACTACTGGCAATGGGTGCTACTGCCATCCTTGAGATTGGGAAAGGAGAGAAGAGTACAGAGGATGTGGTTTGTTTGTCTTCTCTGGAAGGTGCTCAGATGTTATGGTTGATGGGCGTAGTATAAACCTTGGACTTGGCCAGACTAGACTATTTATCTGTAAGGCCAGGAAGCAAGAGAACAATGGTCCTGTGAATGTCAACGAACTATGATTAAAACGAGCCCGGGTGCATACCATCTCTCCACACACTACTTCCCATGGGACTCCAATATTATTGAGATGAATGACAAAAGAATCAACACTTGTCTCCCCATGAGTTCGCTCACCCTACCATACAATCAATGATTCCACTGTTGGGATCCAGGCAGAGGCAGAAAGAGCTTCTTATCTTTCTCATTAACTGAACACCACGCACAACTAATCATGATGAAATGAGTTTGACTTCAGCTGCTACTTTGCCCCACAGGGCAGCCTTCTGTCTGTCTCCTGAACCTCTCCAGGGCTGCACGGCTGACATAACGGGCTGGGAGGGGGGTGTCTTGTTCACATTCTGGTGACTTTGTGTGTAGCTTATAAAAAGTATCCCACTGTACCGCTGTCCTTCTAAATGAATTCAGCCCTGTCTAACCTAGGGAACCAAGATCCTGACATGTGCTGCATTAGACTTGTGGATCATAAGTCTCTACTGCTCTGAGGTTACAGGGAACTCCTAATTGAGTTTGATATCGACTGCCAGGTGCATCTTCATGACACAGCAGTGTATTAGCTTGATCATCTAATTGAGCTGCTTGTACGTGATGATATGAAGAGACCCACTTTGTTGTTTTGCTTCGTGATGAAGATTAAGGCCTTTGGAAGCAGCAGCCCTTGATTACAGAGCTCTTTATTTATAGAATTCTCTCACATTAATAATGTGGTGGCAGGTGCATTTGAGAATGGTTCGATAACATCTATCTATTTATCCTCTGCTTCTCCCTCCAGCTTTTCCTGCAAGGCTCATCACTGGGGTATGTGAGGACCTTCTATGTTTACAGTTTATTTTTCTAACAATTACAACTTTAAATATTTTAAGTGTCTCCCCCTGCTTCCTTACAGGGCCATGGGGAGAGATTGGAGCTGCAAGCTCTGTGCTTCCCTCTCTCCACACAGGGGACATACATAGGGTCTGCCTACACTGCCACTGGAGGTGTATTTTCCAGCATGCGGAACTTTGATCCAGTTAGCAAGCTAAAAACAGCGATGTAGCCACAGCAGCCTAGACTATATGCCAGAGTACAATCCCATCTAAGCTAGTACTCAGTTGGCTAGCCCGTTCTGACGCAGCTACACTGCTATTTTCAGTGTTCTGCTTGATCCAAGCTAGCATGTGTACATCCCCCCATGCTGGACGTTACCCCTCCAGCTGCAGCGTTAGTCGGGACGTACCCTAAGAGTACACCATCTGCTGGATTGGGGGGTAGCGATCGATTTATCAGGGATTGATATATCGCATCTCATCTAGACGTGATATCGCTCCCCGAATGTGCTCCCCATCGACTCCGGAACTCAGAGGTGGCTCTAGATATTTGCCGTCCCAAGCACGGAGGGTCCGCTGGTCCCGCGGGACCAGCAGACCCTCTGCAGGCACGCCTGCGGGAGGTCCACCGAAGCCACGGGACCAGTGGACCCTCCGCAGGCACACATGCGGGAGGTCCACCAAAGCCGCAGGACCAGTGGACCCTCCGCAGGGAAGCCGCCGAAGGCACCCTGCCTGCTGCCCTACCAGCGACCGGCAGAGCGCCCCCCACAGCTTGCCATCCCAGGCATGCGCTTGGAGCACTGGTGCCTGGAGCTGCCCCTGCCGGAACTCCATCAAAGCGAGCGGTGGTAGCAGAGTCGATGGGGGAACCGCAACCGTCGATCCCGCACCATGAGGACAGGAGGTAAATCGAAATAAGATATGTTAACTTCAGCTATGGCATTCCCGTAGCTGAAGTTCCATATCTTACATCAACCCCTAACCAGGGCCGGCGCTACCATTTAGGTGACTTAGGCAATGACCTAGGACGCCAGAATTTTTGGTGGGTGCTATTTTGCCAGGAAGGGGTGGCACGCGGCTCTGGGGGACCTACCGCAGTCATGCCGGCAGACGGTCCGCTGCTGTGGCGGCTCCGGTGGAGCTGCCGCAATCGTGCTGGCGGACGGGGCGCTGGTCTAAAGGCTCCGGCGGACCTACCACAGTCATGCCTGCGGCAGGTCCACCTGAGCCTTTAGGCCAGCGGACCGCTCACTGGCATGACTGCGGCAGCTCCACCGGAGCCGCGGGGGGCGGCAGCGAAACGGCCATCCGCCTAGGGCATCAGAAACCCTGGCGCCGCTCCTGACCCCAACCCCCAGTGTAGACCAGGCCTTAGACTGTATGGTCTTTGGTGCCAGACTGTTCTTCTAGTCTGCATTTGTACCCTGGGGACCTCAGTGCTACAATAGAGCAAAGAATTAATAAACACGAAATAGTAACAGTAGGTGTCTTGACTCAGCCCCACGTACTGCATTAGTCGGCACAGCTGAGCCAATGTGGCAGAGGGTAGCAATTGGCTATAAGTCGGGGTCAGTGGCAAACTGCAATGCCTTGGGAGCAAGCAGTGGGAGAGGGCGGGCGGAAAGGAACTGTGCCTCTTAAAGACACAGTTACTTCCCTGGGCTCCATGAGGGTTGCAGCCTCTGTACACTGACCCTTACTCTGGGCTAGAAGGGATAATATAGCTCACAGACCGCTGGGGCCATTGGCCCAGTTCCTCAGGTGTATTTAGGTGTGTTAGCCAACACATATATGCTAGCCACATATATAATATAAGTGTTGGGAAGTTACGTTAACTGAATGTACTATACTCTCCCGACAATCTTGTCCACCCAGGTCAAACCTCCTGTAATACTGTGCATTAGCTGAAGTAAGCTTTGGCTTAAGTAGTTAGGAAATTTGTCGAGATCAGGACATATGAGTGCTTTACCATAGCAGCAGGAAGGGAGTTACTCTCACAGACTAATACTGGAAAGTTCCAAAGGAAAAGGACAAGATATGAATGTTCTACCCTGGGAGAAGCCTAGGCCCGACACACCCCTTGGTATCTGGAATGCATGAGTTCAGACCAAAGATGAGAAGCACAGCATGGTACCAGATAAGGTAGAAAGCTGAATGGTTAAATTTAGTTTCAACTGACATGCACAGTCCCTGGTGAACAGGTAGGATGCAAAAAGATGGTTTTAGAGGTGTGACTTTGGGAACACAACTTCTGCGTAAGGTGAACGCAACAATGCTGTACAAGATGGCTTCCCGGATACCGGTATCATAAAACTGGAAGGCACCTTGAGAGGTCATCTAGTCCACTGCCCTACACTCAAGGCAGGACTAAGTATTATCTAGACCATTTCTGACAGATGTTTGTCCAATCTGCTCTTAAAAATCTCCAATGATGGAGATTCCACAACTTCCCTAGGCAATTCATTCCAGGGCTTAACTACCCTGAGAGTTAGGAAATTTTTCCTAATGTCCAACCTAACACTCCCTTGCCACAGTTTAAGCCCATTGCCCTCTTGTCTCCTATGTCCTCATAAGAGCGTTAAGAACATTTCCCTCCTCCTTGTATCAACCTTTTTGTATTTGAAAAACTGTATCCCTGTCCCCTCTCAGTCTTCTCTTCTCCAGACTACACAACTCAGTTTTTCAATCTTCCCTCAGGGTCATGTTTTCTAGACCATTTACTCCATTTTGTGCTCTTTTGGAACTTTTCTTACGTTTGTCCACCATTTCCTGAATGTGCACCCAGTAAGCTGGACACATATACCATTGAGGCCTAAATCAATGCGGAAGTGAAGCAGAAAGTATTACTTCTCGTTCTTGTTACAACACTCAGCTAATACATCCCAGAATGATGTTTTGCTTTTTGACCGTTACCTTTGACTCATTATTTGCTGTTGATCCACTTGACCCCAGAACCCCTTTTCTGCAGTACTCCTTCCTAGCACGCATTTCTCCATTTTGTATGTGTGACAGCTGATTGTTCCTTCCCTAACGTGAGTAACTTTGTTATTTGTCCTTATGAATTCATCTATTTACTTTCAGACCATTTCTCCAATTGTCCAGATCATTTTGAATTTATAATCCCTCTCCAAAGCACCTCGCAACCCTCCCAGCTGGTATCACGCAAACTTATCGTATGAACCTTTTTCTCTGCACTATTATGTTATGACGTTTATGCAATAAGCCTAACTGATATGTATATAGGTTTCTTTCATAACCAACCAAGAAGTAGTCAGGCAACCTGATAACAATTTATTAAACAGGTGCCTAACTCCCACTGAAATCAAATCCCTTTGAAAATCGGGTCACATGCCTGTTTCATCTGGTCTTTGGACCGCAGTAAAGCTGTCCTAAGGGGTTTTTAATATTTATTGAAACTTCTGCTTGCGTAGAAGCTTAGCTGATTGTAGTTACATTTGGGATTTGTGCACTGACCATTTCAGGTTCTCAGAGGCAGCACCAGCAGCTTGTTTTTCTGCTAAGATGAAAGAAAATTAATAAAATAAAATATGAATCTAAATGAGGTTTAAAAAAAATCAGAGTTGAAATGGAATTTGCAGACTCATTTACATGTGCCCAGTTCTAAGCGGGTGGATTAAATCTCCCCTTTGCAGCTCCAGCTGCTGGGAGTCGGAGTGCATGTATTTGGTTTGTTTTCCAGTGGCCATCTAATGCATCTTTAAGCTGCCATTGATTTGCAGTCATTGGAAGTAAAATCTGCAAAGGTCAAATATGCTTTGACAGCCTAGAGAGAGGGTTGAGGACAAACTGAGAGTGTAGATCCCCCTGCCCACCCTGTGTGTGCAACAAGCCATTGACTTCTTATCTGTGGCTTTGTTGTTTTATTAGCTATGGACAAAGAATCACAGGAGGATACATGTGAACAACAAGCTCACCAGTTCTCATGCATTTCATAGAATATCAGGGTTGGAAGGGACCTCAGGAGGTCATCTAGTCCAACCCGCTGCTCAAAGCAGGACCAATTCCCAGACTGACTTTTGACCCAGATCCAAAAATGGTCCCCTCACGGATTAAACTCACAACCCTGTGTTTAGCAGCCAGTGCTCAAACCCCTGAGCTATCCCTCTCCCCTTAAAGGGCAGGACCCCCAGCTAACTGTAAGAGATGAGCAACCAGCACAAAGGCCAGCTGTTCAATACAGACCAAGCTCACCCAGGATCAGGTTGCGTATTTGAACCTGATAAACTGGTTTGTGATCATAGAATCATACAGTCATAGAAGATTAGGGTCAGAAGAGACCTCAGGAGGTCATCCAGTCCAAACCCCTCCTCAAAGCAGGACCAACACCAACTATATCATCCCAGCCAGGGCTTTGTCAGGCTGGGCCTTAAAAACCTCTAAGGATGGAGATTCCACAACCTCCTTAGGTAACCCATTCCAGTGCTTCACCACCCTCCTAGTGAAATAGTGTTTCCTAAAATCCAATCTAGATCTCCCCACTGCAATTTGAGACCATTGCTTCTTGTTCTGTCATCTGCCACCATTAAGAACAGCCAAGCTCCATCCTCTTTCAACCCCCCTTCAGGTAGTTGAAGGCTGCTATGAGGCTGATCCTGCAGCACCCAGATGGAGGCCTGGGGGAAGGCACAAACCTCCTCACTTTCCTCACACACAGGAGGTGTCTCCAACCTGCACCCTCACTTGGCTACTCCCCAATGCATACCTGGGCCACAAAGCAGGCTAGTGCAATGGGTCTGATTAGCCATCACCCCACCTCCTCCCTGTCTCTCTTGAGGCAATTTACACCATGGAGGTGTAAGGAAGAGGCAGGGACTGAGTCCAGGTACTGTGATTGTTCCTGGTTATTGCGTGGGATTTGCACTTAGAATCATAGAAACACAGGGTTGGAAGGGATTTTGAGAGGTCATTTAGTCCATTCACGTGCGCTGAGGTAGGGCCAAGTAAACCTAGATCATCTCTGGCTGGTGTTTGTCTAACCTGTTCTTAAAAACGGGGACTCCACAGCCTCCCTAAAGTAACCTGTTCCAGATCTTCCCTATCCTGTGCATTAGAAAGTTGTTCCTAACACCCAACCTAAATCTCTCTTGCTCCCAACTAAGCCAATTCCTCCTTCTCCTATTCTCAGTGGACACAGAGACCAATTGATTACTATCCTCTCTCTAACAACTTTTACACATTTGAAGACTGTTAATATGTCCCTCCCCAAGCCTTCTCTTCTCTAGCCTAAAGGTGGCCTGTTCTTCCAACCTTTCCTCGTGGGCGAGACACGCCTTGCCCCCAGCACCTCCACACAAAGTTGTGGCAAAATCTGGCCCTAAAGAAGTCCAGATTGCTTTCCACCTGATTTGGGGCCCAGTCCTATTCCCGTTGCAATCAACAACTGAACGTCAATTTCCTTTCGTTCTTTGTGACCCTGCCAGCAGGTAGGGGATCTTGGGGGACAACTACTGCACTGGTGGGGTGCAAAATAAACTTTATTAAGAAAATGCAAAAACAGGGAAAATTCAATAGTGAGGGGTATGGGGTTTGTTAAGGGAAGACAATTGGGGAGGGTTTCTTTTAGTAAATAGTATAGCAGGGTTTCAATAGTGGGGTACAGTACAGTGGGGTTACAATTACAGTTGTAACCAATTAACACTGAAGTATAAATATGTAACAGGTAGCTAACAAATTTCTGTGTAAAAGGGTGTGTCACAGCAGCATATAACCAACTGTACAGTTATGGGCCAAATGTGTTAAATAACCAACAACTCTAGTGAAAATGGTGTCACAGTGGTGTAAATGTAAAAGTGTGAGGGTGTTGTTAGAGAGAAAAGGGTAACCAATGGGATTTTATGCTAGACTCAGTATACAATTAGGTTTGAGCAGGCGTTCAGTAGGAGCGAGCTGGACCTACGTAGGTGGGAAGGGATTAAGGAGAGAGAGAGAGAGAGAGAGAAAGGCAGGGATAGAGGAATGGAGGTTGGTGGGAAGAGGAGGGCACATGAGCTGAGAGGAGTATTTAAACTCAGGCGAGACACACGAGAGCAGACAGGCTGCAAGTTTTAAACACAGAGAGACATGCAACGAGTGACTAGGGGAGCTCGGGGGGTTATTGGCACGGGCGAAGTTCGGGAAGGGGGGGTTAGGACAGCGTGAAGACAGACTTAACCAACAATTATACAGAACACAGCAAAATCTGTATCTATGATCTAACTGTAACCAAGACTACACCAAAGATTTAGCAAAGTACAACCAACAATGCGAACAATGCTTTTTTTAAACCTAACGTTACAGCAGCACAATACAAACAACTTTCTCTAAACCTAACTTAAACCTACAGCTATGCAAGAATGAAAATTAGCAACCTTATCTAGACTAAGAGAACCTGATTCTAATAGGTGCACCCTTACACTATGCCGATTGATCTTTGATCAAGGAGGGGGAGCAGTTCCAGAGGGCAGAGTGTTGTGTGCCCAGCGATACAGCCCGGGGAAGGGGGTTTAAACTTAGTGGTGGCTGCAGCCAGCAGTGGGTGGCTTGCAAAGCTGGCAGCCCAGGATACACGTCCAGGAAGGCACAGCTTAGCAAGCGGGACAGGCTTTTTTTTTTTAGCAGCAAAGGCGCTGCTGTAGCAAAGAAACGATTATATATTAAGACCAAGGGTTAGCTTGGGGTCTGTCTGCTTGGGAAACAAGGCCAGCAGCTAGGACAGGGGAGCCTGCAAGAGAGACTTTACATCCCGCAGGACAGCGAAACATAGAGACGGGAACAGCGGTTAGTAAGGCATCGACGGGAGAGATAGGAGAGAGGACTCGATTTCTTTGAGATACTCCAGGCACGAAATCGATGTGCTAGTTTTTAAGGACAATGGAGGGTTTCTTTTAGTAAATAGTATACAGGGTTTCAATAGTGGTTGGTACAGTTACAGTGGGGGGCATTCAGTGGTAACCAATTAACACTTGAGAGTATAAAATGTAACAGGTTAGCTCCAATTTCTGTGTAAAGTGGTGTGTACAGCAGCATAAACAACTGACAGTTATGGGCCAAATGTGTTAAATAACCACAACTCTAGGTGAAAATGGTGTCACAGTTGTTGTAATGTAAAGTTGATCGTGTTAGGGTAACCATGGGATTTTTTAGACTCAGTATACATGGTTTGGACAGGCGCAGTAGGACGGGTGACTCACGTAGGTGGGAGGGATTAAGGAGAGAGAGAGAGAGAGAGAGAAAGGCAGATAGAGGATGAGGTTGGTGGGAAAGAGGAGGGACATGAGCAGAGGAGATTTAAACTCAGGCGAGACACACGAGAGCAGACATGGCTGCACGTTTTAACACAGAGAGACATGCAACGAGTGATCTGGAGCTACGGGGGGTATTGGCACGGGCGAAGTCGGGCAAGGGGGGGTTAGGACAGCGGTGAAGAAGACTTAACCACAATTATACAGACACAGCAAAATCTTATCTATGATCTAACTTACCTAGACTACACCAAAGATATATGCAAAGTAACAACAATGCGAACAATTTTTCGTAAACCTAACTTACAAAGCACACATACAAACAATTCTTAAACCTACTTAAACCTAAGCTATGCAAGAATGAAATTACAACCTTGTCTAGACTAAGAGAACCTGTTTAATAGGTGCACTTACACTATGCCGATTCTTTGATCAGGAGGGGAGCAGTTCCAGAGGGCAGAGTGTTGTGTGCCAGGGTCAGCCAGGGGTGGGGTTTAAACTAGTGGTGGCTGCAGCGTGGATCTCTCTCGTCTTGGGCTGCAGCCCAAGCCTGAACATCTACACCACAATTAAACAACCTCTTAGTCCAAGACCTGTGAGCCCATGTCAGCTGGCATGGGCCAGCCACAGGTGTCTACTTGCAGTATAGCTACACAAGGGGAGGGATAGCTCAGTGGTTTGAGCGTTGGCCTCCTAAACCCAGTATTGTGAGTTCAATCCTTGGGGGGGGCACTTAAGGATCTGGGGCAAAATCAGTACTTGGTTCTGCTGGCAAATGCAGGGGGCTGGATTTAAGGACCTTTTAGGGTACCTTCCAGCTCTATGAGATAGGTATACCCTCAGAGTAGGATCTGACTGTTCACTGCTACTGATGCCAGGCAGAGCACTGAAGAACTTGATATCATTTTTCCCTATAGCTACCCAATTCTGGGCTCTTTTTAAATGGTTTTAAAACCAAGATGTGGTAGATTTCATAGTTACTGGAATATACATGTTAAGAAATAAAGACTTCTTAACTATTTCTCTCAAATAATCAGGAAAGAATTTCCCCAGCAGATAGTAATATATGTTAGGATAATCAAATCTCTGATTTTTAGTAACTTGAGAAATTCCCTTTAAATATCACAACAATGGGACCATCTGCAAATGCCCTTTGTTTTTAAGATTCCCATAGATCTATTTCATATACAGTGTGTGCTGTACATTCCACTGAAGGTAATCTGTATTTCTCTCTGGGTGGTTAACTCCTCTCTTGGATTATACAGCTGTATTTTTACTAAAGATGGGTCTGGAGCAAATTCATAGAACCAAAATTATTAGTATGAACCAAATGCATGATCCCACTCCCACAGCCCCCACTGCATGAGAAATTAGAGGAAGTTCACATCCAAGGGGTTGGATTCCACCCAAAGTCTATGGCAGCTTCTGCAGATTTAGGGCCAATACATTCAATCAGGGTCTTTCCACTGACTGTAACAGGAGTTGAATCACGCCCACAGAGATTCGCAGCAGCAAATCTGCTGCAGAAGTGGAGGCAGCAGACAGCAAGCGCAACCTCCCATCCACGATGGAGCCCGCAAGAGGCAACCCTGGCCAGGACGGGCGCTTCCATTTAGGCGGCCTAGGCAATCGCCTAGGGGGCCAGGATTATGGGGGGGCAGCAGGTGGCCCCGGTGGACCTGCCGCAGGCGTGCCCGTGGAGGGTCCCCTGGTCCTTTGGCTCCGGTGGAGCTGCCACAGGCATTCCTGCGGACGGTCCGCTGCTCCCGCAGCTCCGGTGGATCTCCTGCAGGCACACGTGTGGCAGCTCCACCAGAGCTGGGGGACCAGGGGATCTTCTGCAGGCACATCTGCGGCAGCTCCACTGGAGCCGCGGGACCAGCGCACGGGGCAGCGAAATGGCCGTGCGCCTAGAGCGCTAAAAACACTAGTGCCGGTCCTGACCCTGGCCAAAATTTCAGGCATTGCTGGCCAGGAAGAAGGCAGGGTCAGGGCCGATGGGGAATGCACTGAGCAGAATCTGCCAGCCAGGCTCCCCTGGAGTCCGGACTGCAATTTAAAGCTACCTTTCCCTAGAAGAAAACTCTTATGCAGCAATACCAATCTGAGTTAACCATGGCCGAGGATGCAGGGGACCAAACTGGCTCAAGGCAGAGTAATGTACATGTCCCTGTGCCGGCTTAGAAGACTCTGTCTTATGAAGTTTGCAGAGTCTAATTTAATCCGCTTTCATTTTTCCTTAAAGAAAGGTAGCGTGTGGTTGTTAGGTCAGCTCTTCAGCAGATGTAAACTGGCACAGCTCCCCTGGATTATCTGGCCCTCAATCTTTAATCTGATTCCAACAATACAACCATCAACTGCCCGGATAACTCTTGTATTTCAAACCTCAAACTGTACATATATATATATTGTTCAGCGCAAGTCAATCTTTATATATAAAAGAGGTGAAAATTGTGCACATGGCAACTAAAAATTCAGTTCTAGCCATTAGCAGCCTCCTTGGAGAGATGCCCATACAAGGCTTAGTAGATTTGACAACTCTCCATCACCAGGCTAGTTTATGCCAAGCTGTCAACAAGAAAGAGCCGGGGAACAGTGCTTCCTCCACAAATCGGTTTTCTGATTAGGAAAAGCCCTTGGTGCTCAGTGCTATAATTCCTATTGCTTTACACTAAGCAAAATGTAACCCCCATGTACAGTAGTGTGCAGTGTAGATCTTGCATATACACAGAGCCTGATTCTCGGTTACTCCACTGCTGAATTTGGGGCAAGCTGGGAGGTCGGGGATGGGGGGAAGGTGGCATTTAGTCAACTTTATACTACTTGTATTCTGGGGCTGTGCAGAGAGTTACTCAGCCCCTGGGGTAAATTAGAGCAACCTCAGGAATGCTCTAACCCACATTCAGCTTCCAGTGGCTCCCAGTGGGCCCATGGCAAGCAGAAAAAACACACTCTGACCACACCACTTAAGGGAGGCGGTGAGAGCCGGGATGACATTGAGCCCGTATGCCAGTTCTACACCAGCTGGAAAAGCCCCATGCACAGAGCATATTCTAGGGGGGCTTTTTCACCTACTTTGAGCCCCTTTACCGTGCTAGTGCGGCACAAAGGGGCCTTACTGAAAGAGAAAAGTAGGCCCCCTGTGTGAACCAAGGAGCAAATGTTTCCCTGGTGTCACAGTTGAGCCTCCTTGCAGACACATGCCCGACACATTCAGTTCAGTTTATCTCACCCCGTGTACCTCATCAGCTGTCTCTTTCTTACAGGGCTGCATCTGTGCGAAAAAGAAGCGCCGTTTAAAAACCTTTACCTCCATCTTAAAAGCGGCATCAAACCATTCGGCGACATCAAACAAGTCTACTGGTCTTTCAATCCAACTTCAACGTTTCTGGTGACGTTGAAATCTGAGCTCACAAGATATTTGACATTTGACTAAGTCTGCCAGACAATAACCCCCTGGTACTATGAAAGAAGTCTATTTACAATGGCTTTGAGCCTGGAAATGTCACTCAGGCCAGTGAGAGGAGTAACGACATACACCTGGCAACTGCCCTAGCATTCTGCTAACAAGGGGATAAAGGTTATGTTCTAGTTACTGTTTGAAGGTGCTGCTGTGGTAGTGTGTGTGACTTATTACAGGGTACACTAAATAGCTCCCAGGGCAAGCTCACTGGGAGGAAGAGATTAGAAAGAGCTGATGTACCAGTATTTGTAAAGAAGTGCTGCCAAATAACTTGGGCCCAGTATCTGGGTAGTATTGCCCCATAACCCTGGAACCCAGGAACTGAAACAAATCAGCACCGTGAACTGCACAGCAGCAGAGTGTATGGTAACAATTAAACGCCATAAGGAAGGAAAAATAAAGTGGATCTTTAAAGTGCTTTCCGTTTCAACAATCTATCATTAGCCATTGACAGTAGCAAATGATTTTGTTTTCATTGTAGTTCCACGCTGAACAGTGCCTGTAAGAACTGCATAATGGGGTTTCAAGTGTATTGCTGCTCAGTGATTGCCAGATCAAATGTGTTTGGTTTCCAACAGAAAGAATCCCCCACGCTCCCAAAAGACAGCTCTTGCATACGCAATGTGGGCTCCAAGTGCCAGATTTTCAGGAGAGCTCAGGAACCATTTAGGCCTCTAAATAAGTGGCTAGATCTTTAGCACGTCATATCAAATCTGGCTCTAGGATTCCTTCCGTTTCTCTTATCAGCACTATTGATAAAGCTTCCACAGGCTAAATTATGTTCTCAATAAGGACAGAGCAACACCACTGCCTTTGGTGGGTTTACACAGGAGTAACTGCTTGGAATTTAGTGAGTGATTCAGTTGAGAATGCCCGAGGAGGAACAGAATCCAGCTTCGCAGCCATGGAGCTGTTTTGGCTCTGAAAGGCTAACACAGCAAAAACTGAACAACGTCACTGAAGTCGGCAGATCTGTCTCCGAATCAACCCAAAAAGCAGATCTGCTGAATACATAGTCACTGTAGTGTAGCAAACTCACTGGTGCAGCACCTCCTGCTGATTATCCTGGGAAATAGCTCTTGCCCAGCCCAGAGAACCCTCGGCAGACCAGTGTCTCGCCTGCCTTTAAGGCCCCCGCGTCCCTCCCAGACCCCGGTGCCCCTTTTCCTCTGGGTTCTTCCCCCAGCAGTAACCCACAGTCTGCTCCCCCACCCCAGGGGAGCTCCCAACCCTCTCACCCACCTTGCCTCAGTGGCTACTGCCAGTCATCATCCAGCCCCCTCTCACTGGAGCAAACTGCAGTCCATAAAAGGTCACTCATCACTGGCAAGGAGGTTGAACCAGCTGCCTCTGCCTAACCCCAGGCTGAAGTCTCTGCAACCCCAGTACCTGTTTTGGCCTTTTAGCAAAGCCTGCAGCCTGGGGATTTACCAGGCTGGAGCTCCCCAGCCCCTCTTGCCTTTCCCCAGCCCTGCTCTGTTCCGTGAATGCTGAGCTCCCAGGCAGCCTGGCCCTTCTCTCACCAGAGCAAGAGAGAGACTCTTCCTTCTTCTGGCTCGCAGCCCTTTTATAGGGCCGGTTGTGGCCTGATTGGGGCATGGCCCCAGCTATGGCTACTTCCCCAATCAGCCCAGCCTATTGGCTCCCAGGGGCAGTCCTTGCCCACGGCTGTTTTAACCCCTTCAGGGCCAGAGCAGGATGACTACCCCGCTACAGTCACTTTCCAGATATATAGTTGTTCTTCTTGACAATTTCTCTGTCACCCGACTCTGTAAAATAATCACTTGAATCTGAAAGGAGTTGGTCACCTTTTGATCGAGACTGTATGCCAGAATCCAGTCTTCCTGCTTGGGGTGGAACAGCAGGCTCTGGATGTAAAAGTTCAGCCGATACTTTTGATAGGTGGCGCCTTCATCAGAGCTAATCAATATGCTGCTCTCAATCTCCGGGTCGCCCAGGAGCATTATCTAAATAGGACAATTGAGAGAGAGAGAGAGAGAGAAGGAAACAGAACAGGGTTAATGGGAAAGTCAGAATCCATGTAACCTAAAACATATTTATATAAGAATGAACTGGCAGCACTGCCTTAAATAAGATGGAACCAGAAACTGCTCAGCATTTCATTATCGGCCTTAGGCTGCAAACAGCTCCTCAAGATCCCCTATGGGTTTTTGTTAAAAAAAAATAAAATAAAATGGAAAATTTTGACCAAAATGCACATTTTTGTTTTGATTCAAAAGCAATTTTGGTTGATTTTTTTTCCTAATGAAAAAAAATTGATCAGCCGTAGTTAATGTAACATATATGGCATATACAGAATATTTAATACGGAGATGGGCTATAAAAGATTCACTGGCACTCAGTCGAGATGATCTGTATAGCTTACTCATAGCTTCATCACCTAGGAGGACTCTGGTCATCTCAGACTCCAGCTGACAAGACCATCATACCACATCACACTATATTTCACACACACACCCCCACGTATATAGAGAAAATAGAATCAATCACAGAACCATGGGACATATATAGTCTATAACAGTTTTGAAGTTTATCGTGGACTTTTGACTCTCTCGCCTCCTCTTTGCCCACTAATCCATCTCTACTTCTTCCACTATCCCAAACCTCTGAGTCGTTTCAACAACCACCAGGTTTGTTCGTTTCCAAGCTGCCAGAGAAGTGTCCCCCACTTTCTCCCCAAATGTCAAATTCTCTCTTCAAATGTACAGTCTCAAGATCCAAGATGGGCAGCATTTGGATTTAAGGTCCCATCTCTTGCTACCTTGCTGAGTTAGAAGTGGAAGTTTTCTGCCTTTGGAAAGGGGAGATTTCCCAGCCTGGCAGTCTGTGTCAAATGTGCGGTCGGAATTTAGGCACCAGTTTGTGCGTGTGTCAAACTTACCATCCGTACTGCAGTGATTGGTCACATAACATTTAATGAAGCCATTTTTCCCCAGTGCGGGAAAATGAAATTGTTCAATTTTTGCAAGTAGGGAGATAATTCATACCTCTGATTTTAATTAGAAAGTAAGACCAATATCATAAAATGTCTTTCTTCTATATTATCTTTTACCATTCCCTATGTCAAAGTTACCAAGAAAACTCATTGGAAAACCTTAACTCAGCTTCCCATCTTATTAACATCTTGAGAAAAACAAATCATAGTACAGCAAATGTCAATACAATGAAATAAAACGAACAGTGGGGGCTAAACTACAGATATGCTAAACACAGCAGATTATTGATACAGTAACTGATTCTAACAAACACTATTTGCTTTTCCATTGGAAATAAAATCTAGGATCCACCTCTTAGCTGCAGACCTGAGATTCAATACAACTTTGTTCTGTATAAAAACAACAAAGAGTCCAGTGGCACTTTAAAGACTAACATTTATTTGGGCATAAGCTTTCGTGGGTAAAAAAATCTCACTTCTTCAGATGCATGGAGTGAAAATTACAGATGTAGACATTATATAGTGGTCACTGTCACTATATAACCAGTCACTATATAATGCCTGCATTTGTAATTTTCACTCCATGCATCTGAAGAAGTGGGTTTTTTACCCACAAAAGCTTATGCCCAAATAAATCTGTTGGTCTTTCTGGTGCCATCGGACTCCTTGTTGTTTTCGTGGATACAGACTAACATGGCTATCTCCTGATAACTGTTCTGTATAGTGTCTCCATATAAACATTGCTCTAGAAAGCTTTCCCAAGTTAAACAATCCAAGACAATTTAGGGGCACAGACGAACACCTAACCAGCTACCATTTAATCATACAAGTTCCATTAGAAAGAATGGCAAGAATCTGCATTAGGCCCCAATCAAGCATAGCACTTGAGCAGATCTTTAATTTTAAACACGCAATAAATCCCACCTGAAACATGAAGTGAAACTGATTCAAAATCAGAAGTGTAATTGCATAGCCTGCCTTTCCATTGCACAGAGCTCAGTGAGATGCAGAAAGGGGGCCATCAGGAAAAATGATTACAATGAAACCATTTTTTACAAATTCATTCTGATTTAATTAACCAATTTTGATTAACAGAGGAAAGAACTTTTCTGCGGAAGGGTGGTTGTTGTTTTTAAATAAGTATATGATTTTTAATTTGCAAGTTTCCATTTTAAAGACAATTTTTAAAACTACTATCCATCATCAACCAGCCTGAAGGGAAAACAAGTGCTCTGCAGAAAAGTCCCTCACCAAGCTCAGAAATCCACTATCCTGAGATGCTGTTGACCATTCATGGCATGTCTCTTTGGGTATCCACAGAAGAATATTCTACTTGCACAACATCATAAAGCAATCTTTACCTAGTGGTACTTTGCTGGCAACAGAAGGGTACCTAGTACTGTAATCGGCTTGCCACCATGGGCAGCTAGCTAACAGAAGACATCAGTAAATTGATAATGGAAGCTCGAGAACCTGAGGGCACCAACCAGGAAAAGGAACAGGTCAGACTCTTAATCTTGGATTTTTTCCCTTTCTAATCAAATTAAAGCATATGCCTCATTTCCTCTGGACAAGAAAGGCTTTGCGTTTATTTCTCATTTTAAAAAAAAGCTTTTGCTATCACATATAGCTTCAGCTGGGAAGTTCTGTGCTTCCAGCTATACCTGTTTGCATTCAAAGGGTATTGCATGTGTAAGACAGACATTTGTAGTGTGCATTAGTAACATTTGCTTGCATCTGCAGAATGGTATGAGAGCAGGATACTCGAGGTGGACCTCACATTTAAAGGATACTTGGGAAATAAAGAGATTTTCCACAATGATGTCACTAAAGGTAACCAAGCTAACAAAGCCATATATTAAAAGTTTACTAGCAAAGTCTTGTCCTGAGCTCTCTAGATAGAAAGCTCGGGGCAGCTAGATATTGTCAGTGCCAGATTTTTCAACATGGTAAATATGCAGCAGGATGTACAGGGGTCCTGATCCTGTTACTTATGTATGCGGTCACAGTGCTGTCAATGGGGCTATTCACGGGGGCCACGGCTGCAGAACGGGGTCCGAAATGCAGGTACAATTGTGCATTTCATTTGCATGTGCCTTTGCCATGACTGTACATATGGCAGCATTATCACAGTGGCATAACTAGAATACCCAAAGCCACAATGGAGATATTGAGACACGCTTTGCTGTAGCATAAACCCCAGAATTCCAGGGAGATCAGTGAGACTCTTTCTCCTGATATCAATGGACTTTGGATCAAGAAAACAGAATGTAGGAGGAACAAGGAAAAGAATTCTTTGCATCCACAAGCAACATCCCTGTCCTTCAAATTCACCCTTGGCTCAAATCCTAGTTCCACTTCTTCAGTTCCCAGCAGTTTGTAGGTAACAGCTGAATGCTGGGAACATACTGAAGGATTATTGGTGGCCTGTGTATTCCTTGCACCCACTTTTTCCTACCCCATTGTGGAGTGTCTCAGGAGTGGTAATTCTACCCTGGCTCACTGGGCTGGCTTGAGCAAGCTCCTTCATCTCCCTGCCGCATCGAAAATAATAAAAACAGAGCCCATTGTCACTCATTGGGAGGTGACAAGATCGCATTCCTTCCTTCCACCAGTGTTTGAGATTTGTCTGGAGACAAATCAAATGCTATCTCAAAACATGCACAATCTCAAATGCTCCTGCGTTTTCGTGCAAACCACATCATCTTAGAAAACTGAAAATTTCTGAAGTGCAAAATGGCCCAGCACAAAATTACAAACCATGTTTCCCTAAGCACAGATTCTCTATAGTCATCGGAGGGGGTTAAACTTTGGACCTTCAGTACAAAACACATAGCCTCCTACCAGTTAAGCTGAAGGAGCCATGTTCAGAATGGGTAAGTACAGTCACTGGGACCAGGTACTAGGGGAGACAAGATCATATCCACTACCCCACTCGGTCACACCAAAAGCCCTCCAGACTCTTATCTTCAGTTTGTTTGGATGAGATCCCAAATCCCCACTATCTCCACATTCACGTCCCATCTGAAGTCTCACTTCCTCCCACAAGAAGTGAACTATACAAATAAACCATCCAAAGCCTCTTCTCCTCTTCTGGGCTTGCCAGTGCACCCTGCCTACCCAGAGCCTCCTCCACTCCAAGCATTTTGGGTTAGAGACCGTCTTCATTTGTACAGCCCCAAGCATATTGCCAGCACTTAACAGTCAGCAGGGGAGCAGAGACGGTTTGCTTACATTGGAGGTGGCACAAACCAATGCTCTGAGCACCCCACATCTTGCAACCAGGGCTGTTTGTCAAATAACAAAGTTGCCAAAGTGTGGAAACTTAACCGGCAACCTTAGTGAGAAAGAGGAGGAAAAGAAGAGCTGCAAGAGAGACTGAGGACAGCTGACCTTGCTAAGGGCTCATTACATAGGCTGCTTTCTCTCCTCCTTCACCCTCCTGCTCCTGCAAAAGACTGTATCATCCTTTCTATCAAAAAGGGTGGGGATCGCACTGAAGTATCAACATTACTACCCAGAGTATCGTCATTATACTCCCTCATTCCATGCAACATTGGCCACAAACAAAGCAGCTCAGAAGAAATAGGAAGTATGAGAATGGTCGCAAATAAAAGGCCATTCTGTGTTTTTGCAGCTGGGGCCAGTTCAGTTTGGCGCTGCTTTAACTGGGAACAGAGGCGGGGGGCTGATAAGGAGGAAACAGCGAGTGGGTGATTTGGGGGTTATTTTATTACTATTTTTCCACTGCTAAAAAAAAAAAAAAAAAAAAGCAAAACACCAAATAAAACACTTTTGTTAGAGGGAAATCACAGTACATTTTTCAAAGGGCAAAACTGCCACTTCTCGTTATGGGGCCCTGACAAAGGATCCGCCCCACTAGCGATTCAGATTAATCGCTTTTCATTAAGAGCCAATAAACAAACTCCAGCCAGAACGAGCTCCTCTGCCAGTTCCTGGTGTTGCCATTTATAATTGCTAGAAGGAACTGCCAAGGAGCACCAGCGACTTGTCAAGTGTAATTTATAGGTTTTTAAGATCTAATCATTTTCTATAATATTAGATTAAATGGCAGCCTTTATTAAAAAGGAAATTACATTTCACCTTGCTGCATTCTGGAGTATATATTTTTGTGCCGTCTGGGGTTTGAAAATGGGACTGGACGGGAGGAGTTGATTACTGGGAAGGGGAAGTCCTTGAAAATGTACTTCAGCCGAGGACTGCTATGATGTGGCTGCAGCTCCAAAGCTCATCTACGCATGAACGGCGAAGATCCGGTCTAAACAGAAACTTGAATGAAGCTCAGGGCTGCAGCAGGAAGGCAGGTGCAATAAGCACAGAGGTTACTGGTATGGAGGGTGTCCTCTCTTGTGAACCCCATCAGCTAGATGATCCTATACGGGTGAAATTCAAGACCCCACAGCACGCAAGTCCCATTCGGGGGTTAAGCCGGGCTTCGGATACCGTGGAGGGTCCTGTGCCCAGTGTGATTTTCACCCATGTAACACTCCAACAGATCTGGAAGACAGTCAAGTTGGAACTGCCTGGTTCATTTTGTATGGCAGTGCTTGTTTACAAGCCTGGAGAGCTCGCGAACAAAGCCAGCCAAAGCTGGAGCTGTGGGTGGGTGTGATTATTCTGTTCAGAGCATCTCCGCATAAGCACCAGATGAGAAAGGCTGGTGCTTTCAGAGCAGGAACCAGAGAACAGGGAGTCTCATCTGGGGTCACAGGATCCCTTGCAAGGGCAACATTGGGCTCATGCCCCTGGGCTGAGATTTTCAGAGCCCATCAGGAGAGAGAGCTGCACAACTTCTACAGAAGTTAATGGGAGTCGTAGAGCTAAATCCTCAGGTCAGCAACAAGAACCCAACCCAGAAGCTATATTATTGAAAGTATCCGCTGGCTTGGATGGGAAGCAGGGAGGCACTCCACACCTGGCATGGAGGATGGAGCAGAGCCAAATACCTCCAAGGGCAATGGGGGAAGGTACAGCTGCACCACCTTTTAAAAGGGTGAGCCTGGGAATCTCCCTACTGAGCCACAGTGGGCTTGGAAGTGGGAGGCAATCACATCATGTCACCAGGGCCACTGAAATATTGAGTGCCACTAATGATTCTAATGTAACAATACCCCTAGGTGGGACTGGAACCTGTGGAGCTGAAGGTCTGAAAGTACGAGCCTCTAACACTTGAGCTAAAAGCCTAGCTGCAGTGGGAGACTCATAAACCTCTTTACAAGCGCTACCCACTAGAGGGGGGACAAAGTGTCACCTGGCATTAGTATGGCTTTCACTAATACTCCACTACGCCTAGCACTCGGAGTCCCCTTTGGCTGCCATCACCTTCCATGGTGCAGGAGTGAACCCTCAGCACATGGAAGCGCCAAACTGTGGCTCCCTCTCACCTACCCTGCACATCAATCCAGCTCCGTATCAGTCTTGAACTGCATTATCTGTGTCACTAATCGCACAGTAGAACATTCGAACCGAAAGCTTTATTGTCCCTTCCTCATCTGGCTCTCCTTCCGCAACAGAAGGCAACGAGTCTGCTTTGCACCCAGTGGACTCTTTGATTAAAATGCCTTTTGACTGAAATTGAAACAACCTGCCATAAAAGACATTTTTATTAGTATCAGGTTTCGTGAAACCCTTTTATTATATTTCCCAACCAAACATACATTTTGATTTTAAATTACCAGACCATGTCTCTTTAAATGGGCACAGAGAAGTTTTACAGGTGCAAAATCTCCAGCAACAGCACCACATTAGCAGGAAGCATCCTAGTAAATGAATAAAGAAGATGCGCTCAAAATAAATGTCTTTTGTTCCCAGAAATAAATATATGGCGCTAAACTCTTATTTACAACCTGCTGATTTTCCTGTTCACTTGTAATATGCTTTTCATGAACTATGTCTATTTTAGAATCTCCAGCCTCACTTTTACTTCCCAACAGAAAGTGGTGTTGAAAAAAACAAACAAACAAAAAAAAAAAACCTTCCAAACCTGCTGAGCTAAAGAAGAGCTCTGTTCCTTGGCATAACGTCAGTAACTTCATCATTAGCAGTCCATTGCACGGGTTTGTGATTAAAAAATGAGGTTTGTCTTGAGAAGTGACTGTAAAAATGGCACCCTGTTATTGCCTCTGATATTTCCATATCAGATGTGCTCATCTTACTAATGAAAAGATGATTTTCTACCTGCTACACATACAGGCTCAAAGTCTAGCCTGACTCTTTCTGGAGCTTGCTGGAATTTTTCATGCAGACAGTTTTCCTGCTGGGAAAAAAAAACAGTTTTATCTAAGGTGAAAATGAGGGAATGTCCATCCAATTGAAAGTTTTGTTTAATTTTGGCTTAAAATGCAATTTTGTTTCAGCTTCTCAGTTTAAAAAAAACAAGATCAAATGATGTTTTAGTGTCAACATGTTAATTCAAACCAAAGATTTGTTTTGTTGCAACATTAAAGATCCTTTATGTTTACAGAAGCCAAAACAAAACAGAATGAAACAAGATTTTAAGTCAAAGTGATACAAAAAAAAAGTTTTTCTTTCAAAATGTTGATTCAAACCAAAATTTTTAAGTTCTCGTCACTTCAAAAACTCCCGCAGGAAAACCAATACATTTCAACCAAAACATTTCAAATGACAATTATTGTATTGAAAATGTTGGTTTTCTGACCAGTTCTTCCCTTCCTTTTCCTCCATCATCACCCATTCAGTTATACCGTAGCAACCTTACTGTCTTTGGATCATGTGATACCTCAGCAGCCTGACTGTCTTCAATAGGGTTTGCACAGATGTAACACATTGCAGCTAAGGTCCAAAAACTTTGAATCAGTTCTATTTAAAAACCAATTTGGTTAAAACATGTCAGGGCCAGGAGAGCAGCAAAAGGGATTTGTTTGCATCAAGAGTGAGAGCAAGAGAGCTGAAGGAGGCTGAGTTCCTGCTGGGCGAAGAGTGGACTGGACAGAAGTGCTCCCGGACAGGCTGAGGATGCCAGAGCTGAGTATGAGAACATAAGAGCAGCCGTATTGAGTCAGATCAAAGGTTCATCTAGCCCAGTATCTGTCTACCAACAGTGGCCAATGCCAGGTGCCCCAGAGGGAGTGAACCTAACAGGCAATGATCAAGTGATCTCTCTCCTGTCATCCATCTCCATCCTCTGATGAACACTGGCTAGGGACACCATTTTTTACCCTTCCTGGCTAATATCCATTTATGGACTTAGCCACCATGAATTTATCCAGTTCCCTTTTAAACATTGTTATAGTCCCAGCCTTCACAACCTCCTCAGGTAAGGAGTTCCACAAGTTGACTGTGCGCTGTGTGAAGAAGAACTTCCTTTTATTTGTTTTAAACCTGCTACCTATTAATTTCGTTTGGTGACCCCAAGTTCTTGAATTATGGGAATAAGTAAATAACTTTTCCTTATCCACTTTCTCAACATCACTCATGATTTTATATACCTCTATCATATCCCGCCTTAGTTTCCTCTTTTCCAAGCTGAAGAGTCCTAGCCTCTTTAATCTTTCCTCATATGGGACCCTCTCCATACCCCTAATCTTTTTAGTTGTCCTTTTCTGAATCTTTTCTATTTCTAGAATATCTTTTTTGAGGTGAGGAGACCACATCTGTACATAGTATTCGAGATGTGGGCGTACCATGGATTTATATAAGGGCAATAATATATTCTCAGTCTTATTCTCTATCCCCTGTTTAATGATTCTTAACATCTTGTTTGCTTGGATGCTGTGATGACATAATTTACTTTGGGACTTTTGAGGACTGTTTTGAACGGTTTGTTATTCAGCCAGCTCTGGGCATGAAGTGGTGTTAACCTGGAGAAAGCCTGTGTGGGTGCCTGGAGAGAAGGGGAAAGCGAGATAGGTCTCTGCAGAGCCATGGTTGGTGGGGGGGTGGTGCCTAAAGGGTAGGCATGCCCATTTACCAGGGAGGTCTGGGGGGCGACGCACAATGGCTATCGCACTGTGCTAGTGTTCCCCTCTTTCGTATGTTCAAGTGCCTTAATTGCCACAGGGAAGATGTGGAGACCGGATAATGGGCAGTTGCCCAAGGACTGTGAACAGCGGGGGTTGCTCTAACCACTGCCCCCAGGATAGAACTGTTTACCCAAGCCAAGGAAAGGAGAGTGTGCGTGTGTGTACGGCTCCCTTTTGCTGCTAGTATAGGAGGAGAGCCATGCTCTCTGCCCGAAGCCCCTTACTGAAGCCCCTGATTGTGACAAGCTTCAAGCTTAAGCTGTGGTGTGAGACCCATTGGGGCAGATACCCAGATACACTTCAGGTAGGGCACTGAGGCCCAGAGCTGTGTGATCCTGCAGAGTTTGCTGGTTGATATGCTGGTGTGTAATTAAAACCAAAAGTCTGCATGGAAAGGAGGTTCTAGTGAGAGGTTCGTCAGGGGTCCCAAATGGGTTTTGAGAGGCTTGTTTGGTTGTTTCTTCATGGTTCGGATAGCGTGGATCCCTCGCTGAAGCATTGAAAACTGGTTACGCTGTGGTTTCATTGCTCTATTTGTATGTGTGTCTGTCCCGTTTTTCATTATTCAGTAATAAATACAGTGGTGAAAGTCACCTTTAACACTTAAAGATTGCTTGGATTTTATGGGATTGTTTCAAAGTGAGTGCCAAGGTATAAAAAGCCTTACGGTTGAGGTACTTTTATAACACATGCTCCATAAAACCTTATAAAGTGAGTGCAGTGCACTTCATCCTTTCAGGTTACAGTGTTATAGTTCTCAGAGCTAGTGATCTGATGCTATTCTCATTAATTAAATCTGTTATTAATGGTAATTTTCAAGCCATAAAAAGTGAAGTTACAAGAAGCTAGACTAGTGTAGGCCCAGAATCGTTGGTTCTCAGGAAACCTCAGGAGATCTGTACCAGGAGATTGATGGCCACAAGTTGGGGAAATACCTGTCTCAACTTTAAGGAAGATATTGAGCCTGAGAAATTGGGCTGGGGCTGTCTCTTGCTAAAGAAAATAGCATCACAAATTTCAACAATTCTTCATCTAGGAACATAGGACTGGAAAAGACTTCCTAGATCGCTGAGTCTAGTGCCAAGCTTTTGAAGGCCACCCCATCATATAATCCCATCCATAAATGTATCAGGTTCCATCTTCCAATGATTTAGGTTGTTTGCCTCCACTATTCCTGCTGGGAGGTTGCTCCAGAACATCATTCCTCTGATGGTTAGAAACCTCCTAATTTCCAGCCTAAATTTATTCATAACCAATTTATATTCATTTGTTCTGGTGCCAACATAGTCCTTTAGCTTTAGCTCTTCTCCCTCCCTGGCGTTTACCCTTCCGACTTCCAAAATCCCCACTCTATTACCTCTAGACTGCTGCTTGGAATCCAGCCCAGGTTAGTAGCCGTTACTGTCTGAAGGCTGTCCTATCTGATGGCCTCTGTCAAATCAGTTTGAGAGCCTCAGTGTACTTCCCAGAGGACAGGTGTCCACATCACAGAACACATCGCTATCATAGTTATCCTCAGGGAAGAGACAAAGACTGGACATAGAAACAGAATTTTCCAAAATATCTTCTCATCCATTCCTAGCCAGGATTGGGATACACTGCCAGGGCTACAAGCGAAGGTTTACTGGCCCTTTACCTGACCTGGGATAAACAGCACTTTGGTGCAATGCAGCCCTTTTCACAAGCACCGTGTGGGTCGTCTTTGGAAAGTGATCTTGTCACTATGGCGCTTTCTTACTCAGGAGATCTGTTCCCTGTGTGTATTCAGCATCAGATCTGCTGATTTTAGGGATTAAAGTGAGCTTTTGCTCCTTTATTCTCCCGTTACGCCTTCAGGAGTCTATATTCTTGGACATCTTCAATAGTTGTTTTAAGTAAGGGCTAGTCTCAATACGGAAGTTGCATCAGCTTGAGTGAAGGTGTGCTTTTAAATGGTGCAAAAAGCCAGTGTGGATTTTCTCAATTCAATTTTAAAAGCTGGTTTCTATTGAGTTAGCTTGCGTTGGTAAATTTACAGACATGTTTTAACCAAACTGGTTTTTAAATAGAACTGATTCAAAGTTTTTGGACCTTAGCTGCAATGTGTTACATCTGTGCAAACCCTGTTGCCCCTATGGGAGTTTGCCAGGCGTTAGATCTCCTGGGTGTGTGAGGGGGTGAGGTTGTGTTGTGTGGGCTGCTTAATTTTGATTCTATTTTTTAATTTATGGTACGGGCGCCTGGAGTCTCAGACGGGCCCTATTGCTTCTGGACACATCTAAACAAATAACCAGAAAGAAAATGGAGATCACCACAGTGACCTTCTTTACAGGGGTATTGCAAGGCTTAATTCAACATGTGAATGGGAACAATGGTTGTGCTGATGGATGGCCTCCTAGCCATGGTTAACAGGGAGGCATCCATCTTTGTTTGACTAGCCTTGATTGAGCTCTCCTCAGACAAGTGACAGGATTAGGCAGAAAACATTGAGATGGTATCACTCCTTCCCCTGAAACCATTCCCACAGAAAAGTGATGGGCGATGGCTCTTTTGCCAGCAAACCTTTCACCCATGAAATCCAAAAAGGCTCTGCCCATTCCTCCATCCTATTGAATATCTGCACAAAGCAAATGAAAAGTAAGCTGCCATGATCTCAGGTGTTACCCAATTCTGGGTAACACATGCTAGGAGAACACGGGTCTTTGTCCCTATCCAGTGGTTGGGCCCCACAAGAGGTTTATGGCCATAGGACAAAGGGCGGTGTCAAACAGTCACTGGCTCCTTTAAGAGGGAGCGGAATCCAGTGCTTTTGTGATTGATTACCCGGTGCCCACTTTGGCTTAAGGGAAGGCACCTGGGCCTTATAAAGTGGAAGACAGCCGCTGGAGAAGGAAGGCTACCTACTGACCTCTCACAACTCAGGGAGGTAAGG
Organism: Chelonoidis abingdonii; assembly: GCF_003597395.2. Taxonomy (NCBI): domain Eukaryota; kingdom Metazoa; phylum Chordata; order Testudines; family Testudinidae; genus Chelonoidis; species Chelonoidis abingdonii. The sequence continues at coordinate 852,525 of NC_133784.1, forward strand.
GTGCTGGTAGTGGGAGCTGTGGCAGAGGCTGCAGAGAGCAGGAATCCCTGAGTAAATTTACCAACACAAGCTACATCAATAGAAACCAGCTTTTAAAATTGAATTGAGAAAATCCACACGGGCTTTTTGCACCATTTAATGTTAGCATCAGCCTCCAAATACCACACACACAGTCTACATTATGGTATTTCAGCACTTCTGGTCTTTGCTGAACTAGGAAGAGCAGAGAAAATGAAAATCAATTCATCCAAAAGAAAATTCATTTGAACCTTGGAGAAAAGATTCAGTTCAAGTTTTGGGCAGACTTTGATGCTTGTTGTCTCCAAGCCGGGCCAGCTCTTGCATACAAATTAGCATGTGCACTCCCTTGTTCCTGCTCGGAGATCCCTTCTAATTAATGGGAAGCAGTTGTTAAGATAGACAGGGAGAGCTGAAAATCTAGAAAGAGCCATGCTAGACCTTTCTTCTTTTTACTTTTTCGTTTAGCATCAAATCATTTAGCACTGAACTAGTGGTACAGTAAAACCACTGCAGCAAGCACTGTAAAAAGACATACATTTACATTTTCCAAAAGAGGTTTCCAGGTGACACGTCTCCCCTGGTCCCAGCTCAGAGGATGAGCTTTTTCAAAAGCACTGTCAGACAGCCTATTCTTTCAGTTGTGAGATGTTTTGTGTCATTGAATGTGTCTCCTCTGAAAGCCCTGTGGATGACAGGTTTTCCCTGAGATGCCCAGGAATGGCTAACCTCACAGAATGGGATTGCGCTTTAGCAAGTGAGTGATACTTAAACAACCACGTGGGATTATGTGTAACTGGGCACTAGCCAGAAGAAGAGATTTGTAAAGTTTCTAATCAATGTTTTGCCTTGATCTGTAGACTGGTGCTTTGCGCAAGCTAGATCAGCGGGGTTCTTTTGTCACTCTCTGCTTTTACGTGCAGAAGCCTTAATTGCTGTCCCAAATATGGTTTTGCATAATGCAGAATCACCAGCTTTCTATAACAGTAGCATTGTTTCCATGCTGTGGGTATAAGGGAATAGGTAGCATTTGTAGTTATAACATATATATTATTTGAATCAATGCACATTTGCGCTATTCTCCATAGAACATGAGAGCATTATCATTGTTGCGGTAACTTAACAAGGTAAGCAGAGAAGATTGTAGAAAATAGTGCTATGGCGTAAGCAAAGCCTATGTGCACTAAAATTCATGGAAGGGAAGGGACATTGAAAACACCATTTATATAACAAAACTTCTGTGGTTATAGGCCTGGATCAAACCTAGTGCAAACACTTACACATGTGAATAACTTTACTCATGCTAGTTGCTCCATTAAAGTCAAAGCTATTTGTGTGAATAAAACTACTCCTGGGTGTAAATGTCTGTAAGACGGGGCTCATATACATTAGAGTATTTCATTTGAGGATTGCATAATGTTTCACAACCATTAAATTGACATATTTTAAGAAAATAAAAATTGCATTATGGGTCATCCCAGAGACTATTAAACCTGAATAAATCTGTAAATACCTTCATGCTTTGCACTGTTTATTTCCTTTTTGCATTTTATTCAGTTTGGAGAGTGAACATAAACAGTAGTTATGGTCACCGATTATTAGAACCTATCTGTCTTCAGGCACATCCCCCAATACGGGCAGAGACACACGCTCATTCTGCTCAGGCTAACAAGCTATAGAGTGGACGCAGCAGGGCAAGCGACCCACCCAAGTGCAATCCCACCTGATCCTCTGGGTGTGAGCTTGGGTGGACAGCCTGAACCACACTGCTATAGCACATGGACCTGAACAGTGCTGGAACATGTCTGTCTACCCATGCTGGGAAACACCCTCCCAGCTGCTGCATAGACATAGCCCTAGACACTTATATGGCATCTATTATCTGAGTGTCTTCCAATCTTTGATGTATTCATGCTCGTTCTCACCACCACTGTGCAGTAGTAGGGAAGTGCTATTATCCCCATATCACAGATGAAGAACTGAGGCACAGAGAGGCTAAGACTCACATCCTCAAAGGTATTTAGGCACCTAACTCCATCTGAAGTCAATGGTAGTTACGCATCTAAGTACCTTTGTGGATCTGGGCCTACATGACATGCCCAAGGTCACGCAGCAAGTCTGTGATGGAACAGAGGGTCAAACACAGGTCTCCTGAGTTCTAGGCTAGTGCCTGAGCCACCTTCCTCTCAAGAATTAACAGGATGCTGTTATGTTTTGGTTGGAAACATTTCTATTAAAGTTAGGCCTTGTAAAATCTTTTTAACCCAATCTACATTTTAAACCCATCTTGACCTGACATTGTCAAAGCCAGTCAGACTACGCAACGTCCTAGTGAGGTAAATATGAAACCCAATTTTTTTACAAATAGGTAAATTGGACATACAGAAAGGAAGTTAAGTGATTTGACCAAGGTCACAAAAAGAGTCAATGACAGCACTGAGAATAGGATATAAGACACCTACCTTCGAGTCCCTTACTGTAATCCCACCACATATCTACCATATTCCAGTGTATTACAAATTATATATTGGCTAGAGTCCAAAATCTACTGATTTTGGATGCGAAACCTTGAAAGCCAACCAGATACAATTCTGCCTATAGGAATACATCATATATTTTCTGTTTCTCCAATTCTTGCATTGTTTAATTAAGAAGGGACACATGAGCAGAAATAAAATTTTTGGATTTTGATAATGTTCCCTTTCCTCCATTAGTCACACCATTGTGGTGTCTTTGTGTTTATTCTTCAACACTGAAGTAGGGGCTATGTTATAGAGCAACTTGGAAAATTATTTCATGAACATTTTCAAAATGGATTAGATTTCTCAGTGTTTCTTCTGGACCCGCATTCCATTTTTTGTAAAAGTTTGGGTGATAATTTGTTGTCAAATTTTAATGGACATTGTTTCCCAAGTGTATTGTTTATTGAAAAGCAAATTTTCTTACTGAAACTGGATTTTGGGTAAAGAAAAAATTTAGGAAGTGATTTAGACAAATTTCATTTAAAAAAGCATGGGAGAAAATTTCACAAACAAAGGAAAACTGAAATAGTGTCCATAATTTTTTCACAAGTTTTATTTCTGGCAAAAAATACCTTTTTTTAAACCAAAAAACACCTTTTTCATGTAAAAATATTGACCAATTCTGCTATGCTGTTATGACATACTCTTAGTGTTCCACATTTTCAGTTTTTACCGATTTTTACGAATTACCAGTTTTTTTTAATTAAAGGATTTTTACTAATTTACAGCCATTTATCAATCTACTCAATATTTTTTCAGGTACTTATTTTTGTTAAACTAAACACTTTACATGATTGTTGTGTCCTGAAGCTCTGAGATCGAAGCAGATGCATAGTGTAAAACACAGAACACACACCCAGCGGAAGTTAGAAAATCAAACTACATTAATATCTCACTCTGATTGGCTCACAATGAGATGCTGCCCACCTATTTCGTTGTGTCTGTTCAGTACAGTGCTGAAGTGAAATGATCAATCCTCCATAGATAAAGAAAAGGCAAACCTTGGGCAAAAACGCAAATCTGTGCCTGAATATCAACAAGAAAATCAGTGCTTAGAAATTCTGAAGTAAAGTAAAGACGAGAGTGAAGAGGATGCATTGTGCTGCAGCATTGAGATCAGCGTTCATGCTGACAGAATAAAGGAGCATGTCGAAAGCAAATGACACAAGGAGCTTAAAGAAGAAAGTGAGCTTCAGGATATACAGTCAATATCGGGAGCTTTCACCAGAGCTTTAACCACAGAGATGACACAGCACAACTGTGTCAATGAATTTGTGTGTGCTCTTTGTTTCGCCGGACAACCGCTGTTAATTGCAGAGGGGCCTACTCATGACTTTGTGCAACAATCTCGTCCAGCAGCAAAACCTCACTTGTAAGTATCTGAAAGAAAATGATACTTTAGTATCTAAACTGATGGAACAAATTGATGGAAATGTGGTGTCTAGTCGATTTTTGACGTCTTCTGCTGCTGTGGATCGTCTGAATCTTTTTTGTTTTTCATTTTTTGATTTCAAAGCAAATAAACCCACACTGTTTTGTGCTGATGTGACATTTATCCCCTCTGCTGACAGCCCTTTTGTCCACGCAGCAATAATGGACATGTTTGGGATGTACCAACTCGCTTGCAAAGATGTGGCCACAACTAACACAGATTCTGCTTCCTACTTGGCTAAGTTTGCAGAGAAGATTAAACTCAATCAGAAACTGGAGCTGCTACGTACTGCCTGTCCTGCTCATCTGATTAACATTGCGCTGACAGCAGCTACTGCCATGGAACAAACAAAAGATGTGAAATCTTGCACCATTGGATTTGGGGCCGTTTTCAAGCATCCAAACAAGTTGAAGGTTTTGTTTTTCACAGTGCCAGACAAGTGCAGAGCCAACTGCTGTTACCTAGCCCTGTTGTGCCACATCGGTGGATGAGCTTATACTTTGCTGCCTGTCATGTAAATCAGTGGTTCTCAGCCAGGGGTCCGTGGCCCCCTGGGGGTCTTCAAGCCCTTTCAGGGGGACTATGGAGCCCCACAGCTGAAACTCAGAGCCTCAAGCCACCCCCCCCCCAGGGCTGAAGCTGGGAGTCCCAAGCCCTGGTGTCCCCCTACTCCCCGCTGAAGCCCCGATACAGGCAGAAGCCCTGAGCCCATGGGCAGAGTTGAGGGGGCACAAGGGTGTTGCCCCCCCAACTGCAGTGCCTTACCCAGAGTGGAGCAGTCCTGGGGGCAGCTCCATGCCCACCTCCTCGTCTCCCCCAGCCCCCTTCAGGTCCCACTCTCTGACCAGGTCATAGACAAAGGGAAAGCCAGAGCCAGGCAGTGCAGGGCAGCTGTTCCTCTGGCTGGTGGTGCCATGGAGTGGGCAGCCGTGGCATTCCCCCAGCTGCTGCTGGTGCCCGGGGTTGCAGCTGCTCCTCAGCTCCCAGCCCCCTTTGACTGCTCACGTACTTGGTCAGAGCTGTCCAGGCAGGGACCCGGCTTCGGGGCCGGCAGAGCCCTCAGGGAACAGCCACCGGAGGGAGAGCCCTCCCAGCACACAGATGCTAGCTACCCCTTTCCCTACACCTTGAGCTCCCTCCTGCCCAGACACAGCTGTAGCTACCCCCTCCCTGCACCCTGAGTGGTTTTCAGAATCCCCCCTTTGAGTTATATTTTCTGGTTGTGTCCCCGCAGAACCCAGACAGGCTGTGTGGCCTGTTGAGGTGGGTAAGGGCCCCCCAAAATAGAAGTCAAACTGCACGTATGCCCAAGGGTCCCACTCCTGGCCCAGAGCCCCAAGTCCCCCCTCCCTGCCGGGCCCTGGAGTTTTATAGAATGTGGAGAGGGGGTCTCAGAAAGAAAAAGGTTGGAAACCTCTAAGGTAAATGATGTGTGGACTGTGCTAATGCATCTCCTGGTTTGTTGGTTCTCAAGCAGAAACTCTGAAGAGACCAGCAAATAACCAAAATGACCATCTGATTCTGCGCACCAAGGAAATGTCCAGTGTTGAAAACTTGGAGTCACTGTGTGACCCTTTCATAAACAGATAAGAGAAGTTAATAGCACAGAAGTACTTTATATCTCTTTGACTATAAAGGGTTAACAAGTTCAGTAGGCCTGGCTGTCACCTGACCAGAGAACCAATCAGGGGACAGGATACTTTCAAATCTTGAGGGAGGGAAGTTTCTGTGCGTGCTGTTGTTTTTGGTTGTTGTTCCACTTGGCTCAGAGGGACGCAACGTGCAACCAGTTTCTCATCTTCTTGATACAGGCTCTATAAGTTCCAAAATAGTGAGTACTGATAGAATTAAAGCGGTTTAGGCTTATGTGTTGTTTTCTTTATTGAAATGTGCATTGCTGGAAAGGAGTTCAAAAGTTGGTATTTTGCTGAAAGATTTAATTTGTATTTGAATACTTAGGCTGGGAGGGTATTCCCAGTCCTATGCTGAAAGACCGCTGTACCTATTCCATTTTAAATTACAAAGATAATTTTTACTGTTTTTCTCTCTTTAATTAAAGTTTCTTGTTTAAGAACCTGATTTTATTTTTTATTCCTGGTGTGAGACCCAGGGACGGGTCTGGATCCACCAGGAACCGGTGGTGGAAAAGGAGAGAAGGGCGGAGAAGAGAGGCTAATTTCTTCTTCTCTGTGTTAGGATTTACTTCTCTTCCCTCAGGAAGAGGTCTGGAGGGGGAAGAGAAGGAGGGGAAAGGTGAATTTTCCTCTCTGGTTTAAGATTCAAGGAATTTGAATCACAGTGTGATCTTCCAGGGAAACCCAGGGAGGGGAAGCCTGGGAGAGGCAACGGTGAGGGAAAGCATTTTCTTTCCTTGTGTTAAGATCCAGAGGGTCTGGGTCTTGGGGTTCCCCGGGCAAGGTTTTGGGGGGACTGGAATTCCTGGTTGGTGGCAGTGCTACAGGTTCTAAGCTGGTAATCAAGCTTAGAGGAATTCATGCTGGTACCCCATCTTTTGGACGCTAAGGTTCAGAGTGGGAAATTGTACCATGACAGACCCACAGAAAACACTGGAGTTTTCTCCAGCTGCTGCCAACACGTTTGCCTATAGAGATGTTTACTGGACCCTGACACCCAAAATCTCTGCTGAACAGAGCACAAAAGCTGGAGGAGAAACATATGGTGAGAAAACCCAGCTGTTTCCAAAAATCCTTCCGGCCCCGGAACATGAGAGAATCAAAAGAGTATTCAAGACTTTCATCACAATGCTCAGCGAGGAATAGGAGACTACTGTGGCCCATAATCGGAATCTCAAAATGTTTGGTGCCAAAGATTCTTTTTGGAATGGCATCCCGGTATGGCATCCCTTCCTCAAGGAGATGTTTTCAGCAGGCTACGATGGTTATGCTAGACTGTTTCAACCATTTGCCAGTAAAAATGAAACTTCAAATCCGAAAGGGGGATTTTCTATTTACATGAACACGCCTAACCCTGATAATTAGAGCCCTGCATGGATATAAACGTATATCCGCGGATGCGGATAGCTATGAATAGAAATTTGTATCCGTTGAAGCACAGGGCTCTCCTGGGAAGCACAACAGCGAAAGGAGCAAAATGTGGGGCCGTCACTCCCAGGAGCCTGTGCCCCGCGCTGGCAGCTCCCCCCGTGTAGCTGTACCATCCCCACCCCTGCCCCGGTTGCTCGTTATTGAATATATCAGAGTTGAAAATGAGGGGCGTGGCCTCCCATTCCATCTTATCCCTCACGAAGGTTGCAGCACAATGTTTGTGGTATTGCGTATCTGCTCAGAAGCATCAGGCTGTGAATCCATAAACACAGACTCATGACTTCACTGCGGGCACTCAGGAACTGATGGGCCAGGAGAACGCTAGCTTGCATCAATGCTCTCGGCTTCTGAATTGGCTACAATGTGGCCCAATTCACACACCACAACCCCAGGGAGGGAACCAGTGCTGTTTTACTTGCTGACTCTTCGTGTGGTGGGGCCACATGGAGTGGAAAAGAAGTAGCTTTGCGCTGACAAAAACCCAAGCCAAGCATAAGATTGATGCCTGTCTTCATTTTATTTTTCTTTCATGGGGAAATGTTGCAGCCCCCAACTCCTGCTGTTTAACTGGAAATCCTATTTATTAATTATTTACGTTACAGTAATGCCTAATATTCCCCAGTCAAGGATCAGGGCCCCGTTATGGTAGGCAGTGTATACACACGTAACATGAACAGGAGTCCTTGTGGCGCCTTAGAGAATAACAAATTTAGTTGAGCATAAACTTTTGTGGGCTACAGCCCACTTCATGTGATGCAACGTGGATGCTGCAGCCCACGAAAGCTTATGCACAACTAAATTTGTCAGTCTCTAAGGTGCCACAAGTCCTCCTGTTCTTTTTTTCCGGATACAGACTAACACGGCTGCTACTCTGAAACAAGTAACATGCCATCCCTAAGTCAGAGAGCTCACGGTCTAAGCCGATGGAACTGATCAATGGGGTAGGGATGGATTAGGAGGAGAAGGTAACGAGAGCAACATAACGAAGAGAGGTTGGCAGAAAAGCAGACATCCTAGCCCACCTCATGCCTACCGGACTCGGAGGGTACTGATCTGGAGCGATGACAGTAGAGAGAGGTCTGAAGAGAGGTGGCAGCTTTAAAAATTATGAGGTGGTGTTTCCCCCCATGCAGAGAGGATGGCCTGGAGGAAAGTACCATGATGGTGGAAGGAGGAGACGACAGACACGCAAACGGGGCTGGCACTAGAACGGGTCAGGAAATATTTTCCCCCCTGTGAAAAATGTTGATGAAAATGAAAATGTCTTTGTTTTCCTCCATGTGAAAATCTCCATTTCGAAGGAAAGCATCTGACCAGCTTTCGCTGGCCTCTTTGGCAGAATGAAGGCGAGGAGAGGTGAGTTAGATAGCTTGGTGGGTTAGTAGATCCGAGAGCCAGGTTAGGCAAAATGGTGAAGGCCTTATAGGCAAAGACAAAAATGTGGTGGAGGAAGCGGAGCCTCTTGAGATACAAAGGGGCCAGGGGGGTCATGGGGTCAGATTCCCTTAGCTCCCTCCATAAACACAACCCATTTCTGGAGATATTCCTCCCAGTTACTCTCAAGGAAACTGAGTCCACCTACCCTACCTGGTGTAGGGGCAGATTAGGGGTAGTGGATTGGAAGAAGGGGGATACAGTGGATCCTGTAAAGCCTCAGTCCCAAGTGAACGGTTTTGCAGGAGGTCCCAGATTTGCGTGGACCAAGCCCTGGTGTGACGTTCCCCTCTGGTGTTGTCTGTACTGGTGATCTGCTAGGTCACTCCAGTCCTTGATTCTGGGAGCCAGCCTTACCCTGCTCTGCTGTGAGAACCCTCACTCCTGGGCTGATCAAACATAGCCTCTGGCATGTAAGCTGCTCCTTGGACTGTGCAACCGAATGACACTAGCCAATATCTCCGGTCCCAGACACAACCCTAGGAACCTCCATCTTGCAGTGTCCAGTTATGCCCGCTGGACGCTGCAAGCTTATATGAGTTCATCAATTTAACAAAGAAATTGATATGCACCAGGCTTGTTCTCCCAAGGGGAATTTCTAACATGCTTCAAAACAAACACACTGCTTTGGGTAGAATAAACAAACAGATTTATTAACTATAGAGATATATTAAGTGATTATGAGTCAAAGCATATCAAGTCAGATTTGGTCAAATGAAATAAAAGCAAAATGCATTTTAAGCTGATCTTAACACTTTCAGTGCCCTTACAAACTCAGATGCTTCTCACCACAGGCTGGATGGTTGCTCTTCAGCCAGGTTCTCCCCTTTGATCAGCACTTCAGTCACTTGGTGTGGTGTCTGTAGATGTAGGTGGAAGAGAGAGAGAGAGCATGGCAAACATCTCTCCCTTTTATGGTATCCTTTCTTCCCTCTTGACTTCGCCCACTCCCCCTTCAGAGTCAGGTGAACATTACCTCAACCAGTCCCAAACTGACCAAAGGAAGGGGGGTGACTCCCTCGAGAGTCCAACAGATTCTTTTGTTGCTGCCTAGGCCAGCATCCTTTGTTCCTCTGAGGCTGGGCCGGCTTTGTCCCATACATGCCCTGGTGAGGTGTGAACTGCTTCTCTGCTCTTGGAGAGTTTTTGCCAGGGCTTATTTTAAGCCAGGAGGACACACTTGCAGCCTTATAACTACATACATGAAATTATAACCTATAACATTACTGTAACAGCAATGCTCAAGGCATAATGAGCCTGCCAAAGACACTTGACATGACAAACTTTGCATTAGCTACCACATAATCATTTTACTAGGATGAACATGGGGGTGCTGGGTGTTCCCCAAGATACAGAGCGTCACACCTGGTCACTGCACTATCTTCTGCCACTAATGAAGAACATGAGGGGCATGTCTACATTGCGGCATGGGCTGCAACACAGGCTAGCCACCCACGTACAAGCCCACCCAAGGCCCTGGGTCCGTTCTCAGGCAGCCAGCCTGGCTATTTTGAGAGCACTAACTCGAGCAAAGCTAGCACTTGTCTGTCTATGCAGGTTGGGAGGTTTGCTCCTTGTTGCAGTGTAGATCACTGGTCCCCAAACTTTTCAGGGTCATGCCCACCCTTACCCCTGTCCACACACCCCTCCCGGGAGCCAGGGCTGGGAGAGGGGCCACTGATCCTAGGTGGGGGGGGCATGGACAGGGGTAAGGAGACACAGCTGGGGGCGGGTCTGGGGACAGGGACGTGAACAGAGCTGTGGCCATGGGCCAAGGCTGGGGGTGGGTATGGGGCTGGGAGCCAGGGCCGTGGCTGGGGCAGAGCAAGGCTGGGAGGCGCTCCCTCCCAGCCCGTCGTGAGGGCTGGCCAGGGCCCACCATATTCGCCCCCCTCACACACAGAGGGGTGCTTGACCCACTGCTTGGGGGTCACTGACTAGTCACACCCTGTAGCGTGTGCGTCTCTTTGGTTGTTTCCCCCAAACAAGGGCTCTTGCAAATGGAAGTGACACTGCCTGTGCATCGTAAACACAAAGCTGGTGAGCTACCTGTACCTTTCAACCCCCTCCCAAATCCCCAGCTCTTCACCTCTCCTCACCCCCTCATTGTTTCCATCCACCCTTCCAACTCCCACCAAGCCAGCTCTCCGCGCTCAACTGTGTTGTCAGGGTGGGGGCCTTGCTTCAGCTGTTTCTCAGGTTCCCCTTGGATGATTGCTGCTGGGTGTCAACAGCAGGAATCAAAAACAGTTAGATACATTTTTTTTTTGTCATAAAGGGGACAACTGAATCTGTGACGGTAACATGACCGGGGTGTGAAACCCAGCACAAATGGCAGCACCAATCTCCCCTCTGACAGGGAAGAGCACGAAAGCTGGCAATAATGCTAACGCTACGGTTCAATCCGAAAATCAGAGCCACGTTTCTCCTAGCTTTATCCACACATCGCTTGAAAACTAACCTTTATCCTCCTCTGGATGCAGTAATGTCTGTCTGTGTACAGAAGAGCGGGGATTTTCAGGATGGCTGGTGCTCACGGAGCTCTGACTACTGCAAAAAGAAACAGCGCAGGTTTCTAAGTCCTGGAAAGGTTCTTTTCCGAGATCCAAACCAGGATTCTGGAGCAAAATCAAATAGAGCTTGCCCCCAATACCTCCATCTCAGGTTTTCCAGGAGACCCAGTGCATGCTGGGATAGAGCATTTTCTAACATTAAAGGGCTGATAATAGCCGGGCTGATGTAAAAGGACTCCAGCTGCATCTTAAGAAGGTGGCAGGCGCACAGGTGAGGTGGTCGGGGAATAGCTTGTCAAGTGTGCATAAATTGCTCAGTGACAGCTCTTTAAGAGCAGCAAAGAGTTCTGTGGCACCTTATAGATTAACAGACGTATTGGCACGTGAGCTTTCGTGGGTGAATACCCACTTTGTCATGTATCCAACAAAGTGGGTATTCACCCACGAAAGCTCATGCTTCAATACGTCTGTTAATCTATAAGGTGCCACAGGACTCTTTGCTGCTTTTGCAGATCCCGACTAAACACGGCTACCCCTCTGCAGGAGCGGCGCCAGGGTTTTTGGCACCCTAGGCAGGGGTCCTTCTGCGCTCCTGGTCGTCGTCGGCAATTCTGCGGCGGGGGGGAGGAGTCCTTCCATGCTCCTGGTCTTTGGGGCACTTCAGGGGCGGGTCCCGTAGTGAGTGAAGGACCCGCCACAGAATTACCGCCAAAGACCCGGAGCGCGGAAGGACCCCTCGCTGCCGAATTGCTGCCAAGAGCAGCAAAATGTCGCCCCCCCCAAACCCTGGTGCCCTAGGTGACCGCCTGGGTTGCCTAAATGGAAGCGCCAGCCCTGCCCCTCTGATACTTGAGCTCTTTAAGACACACTGACCCTTTATTAATATTGCTGTAGCTATCAATTTAACTCCGAGAGGACCCTGCTGAGATCCGGGACCCACTGTGCTCGACTCTGTTTATACAAATGGTAAGAAACATTTCCTGCCCCGACACGCAAAGCTCTGCCTCCATTTTAAAGAGAGGGAACGGAGGCACAGAGAATAAGCAAATTGCTCAAATTCACACAGGAAGCCTGTGTCAGAGATGAGGGACATAGGCCAGACCTCCTGATTCCCAGCTCAGTGCCTTATCCTCCCAGGCCATCCTCCTCCCTTATGCTGCAGTCTTTGCTACACTAAGCACTTTTAGTTACTTCCACGAGGACACCTAGAAAGAGTGAATGTGTTTCGTTAAAGATTAGAATTTTCCATATGAACAGTACTGAGTTGCTTTGGTTTATTGCATTGTTTCTGAAAAAGAATTTAATAGAAAGATAGTTCGGGGATGGGGTTTTTTTAAGAAACATAATTGTGCCTGAGTGTATTAAATTCAATCTCCAGAAATCTAGGGCACAACCGTGCTCAAATCCCCCAAGGACCGACATCCCTGTTCCCAGAGCCGCTTTCCCCCCCCATCTATTATTTTTTTCCCTCCTTTTTAATAACAGAACATGCTGACTCGTTATTATTGGTTGATTATTCTGCTGACTGCAAAGCATTGCTGCCCCTCCTAGTTAATTCAAAACTACCTCATTTTTCATACTTCATAGATTAATATAGTATTGGCACTGAAGCAGTAAAGGAGAAAGCTGCATTTCAGGGGGGAAACAGAAGTGTGAGGGAAAGGAAATCTTCTAAACCTGCCCTGCATTAAGAATCTGCCTCTGCGTTAGACCCCACTGATGGGCTGGGTAATAAAGCACAGCCACACTGATATTTACTGGCATTTCCGCTTTGTCAATGTAACCATGATAACTCTTAAGCCACAATCAAGGCAGCGCTGGCCCACCCCAATCATCAAAGCAGCAGCCAGACTAAGCATCAAGTTGCTGCTTTCCTGATCCATGCGATGAATGTGGGAAGTTTCTCCAAGAGTTTTATGAACAATATGCCTCTGCCCATCACACTTTGTATTGTTATGTATCAGAGGCAGAGAGCTTAAAGTGCTTCTCCTGGAACAGAGCAGGAGCCATTAGGTGTGTGGGTCAAGTAGCCATCTGGGGTGGTATTAATGCGCCATCAAAAGCTGGGCTGGAATCAACACATTTGAATGGAAAATCCTACAGAGACAACGGGAACCCCAGTGAATGAAGATTAACACCTAGGTGAAGACAGGAAAGAGAAGAATTTTCCATATGAACAGTACCGAGTTTCTGTTCAGTAGTGGGTCCAATAAAAGATATCACCTCACCCACCCTGTCTCCCTACCTAGCTGCAGAATGTGTGGACGCAGCAGGGCTGTGCCTGGACAACAAGGAGGGAAGATGTCAGGGGTTGGACTTCCAGAGCTCACCTGGGGCTCAGAGGCAAAGGGACAGAGAAAGACAGCCAAGCATGGATTCTGGAGGAGATCGGCTTGGTGGAGTCCTGGCTTCCGCCACAATCGTAACCTTTGCTTTGCTGCACTACTCTAAGGGCTTTCCAGTGCTGCATTCCAGTTGGCTATTGATTTTTGAAAAGGCTGCTTGGTATCACTGCAGATATTTACTGAAGAGCTCTGCACCTTGAAGGAGGGGAAAAGTCTCTTGAAGGAGTCTGGCTTGTCTGGAGCAGCTGCAGGGAACTATGGACAGAGACAGGGCCTGCTGAAGCCCAAAGGCCCAGTTTTGGAGTGGTGGAGGCCATGGGTCTATCTTGCAGAACAGTGGGACTCCTTGGGGTCTAGCACAATGGGGTACTCCCAGGAGACTGGTAAAAGGCCGGGGCATAAACCAGACCAAGTCAATTGACCTAGGCTCTGAGAATATGCCAGGAATACGCAGTGCAGTTGCCCCAGGCACAATGGCTGCAACAGCTCCAAAAAAAGGGAGAGAAACGCAGCAGACACAGAGCCCAGCGCAGCTCCGACGTCCAGTCCTGCATGAAGGTGGGGGTCCTGAGGCCAGAGTGCAAGCCTTGCGGCCATCTTGGTCAGACCCGTCTATGTGGCCCCTCTGGGGGGCTGGCCACTCCCAAGACTCCATCTGATGCGACTACCACTGGCACGCTTGTCAGTGCAGGCTTCCCAGCCCAGCTCTCGGCCTTTCAATCCCAGCTGCCAAGCCTTTCCTCCACAGCCAGCTCTGAGCCGGGGCCCTCTGATCTTTAGCAGTTCTTCCCTTGCCTGAGCTGGAAGGATTCTGGTGCCTTTGACTGGCTGGTAACACAGAGCCCAACAACGAGCCGATGATTTGCTAACAATAAATACCTATCTCACAGGTGTGTTGAGAGGATGAAAATCCATGAATGACTACGAAGTGCTCCAATGCGACAGTCACAAATGCTGTATAATTGGCTATCTAGAGCACAACAGCAAGAGCCATCACACTCCTCTGCCTCTCCAACCCGGGGGTGACCCTTTTGTGGTTGGCTATCAAGAGTTGTCCCACTGACATCAAATTACTTAGGTGTGTAAGTGGTTGCAGGATTGGGCCCTAAACCAGGCCCTAAACCAGGCCCCTCTGCACTTGGGGCAAAATCCACCCCTCTGCACCACTCACACCCTCAAAATAGCTCACCAGGTATTTAATTTTTGCTGCTAAACAGGTGATTCTTTTGCAGCAAGAGCTCCTGGTGCGTTTCAGTGTAGCCTGCAACTTTGCCAACCTCTAGCACGTCCCAGGGAGCTGCTGGTTTTCCGCTCTCATTTGGGTTTGATCTTTATTGGATTATTTTCATTTTTATTTCCTTTGGCATTTTTTGCCCAGAAAGAAAATTCAGTGGAAGAGGCGAGAATTATGTGTAAAACAGAAGGAGGGAGCAAATCTCAGTAACCTTGCAGCGTGCAAGCTGACATAGAGGGAGCATAAATGTGTCTCGCCTGTGCCATTTATTACAGGAATTGATACATTTTTAATCTCCATTTTAGAGGCTGGCTCTGTATTTGATTCCCTCTTTCAAGAGAAATCAAATTGAAGAAAACAGAAAGGAAGGAACAGGTATAGGAAGATGTAGACAGAACAGAGAGGCAGTGTGGCCCAGTAGCTTGGAACTCAGAAGACCTGGGTTCTATTCTTGCTTCTGATCTAGTGCGTCACTTCACCTCTTCTTTGTGCATCTTTTCCCCCCACCCTTTGACTGTCTTGTCTATTTGGTCTGTCAGCTCTTTGGGGCAGGGAATGTCTCTTCCTATGTGCTTGTCCAACACAGCACTGCTCTGATTGCAGTTCGGGCCTCTGGGACCTACTGTGGTATAACTAACGACAGAGCTACACATGTGAGATGTGCCAGTGGTTTTAATGGGACTACTCATGCCCATTACAGAGCAATTATATTATTGCATATTGGACCTGGACAAAAATTCCAGACCCAAACAACTCCAAAGGTTGAGATGATGTTCGGATCAGGGCTTTAGCCGGTCTCCGATTTTTATTAACATGTATTGCAAATGGCAGCAGGGGTCTCTGGATCTAAAGGCATGAGCTTTTACTGCCTGGGCAGACAGACTTGGATGTGTTAGCTCAAAGCTGTAATAGACCCATAAGCTTCAAGGCATGGCTAAACAAGAAGAGAGTGACAGAGCCTCACATGGTAAATCGCCTGGCCATGGAAGCTCATCCTGAACTTGTAAGGTCCACTCAGCTCAAGTGTCCACATGGACTACCACATGGGGAAGTCCTCACCAGCAAGGACACAAACATGGACCTCTAGCTCTAAAAGTATGACCTTACGCTACCTGAGCTAAAGGACCATCAGCCCAGGCTACAGCAGGCTCATAAACTGTTATGTGACCAGCCACAAAAGAGGGACAGAGCGCTACACTGTATCAGCATAGGTTAACACACACTTATCCTTGGAGACTTAGGTGCATGGAACCCCAGTAACAAGCGAGTGCTGAGAGAATGCAGAATCGGTCAATGCTACACTCGGCTGATGCGGCAACTCATGGACGCTGTCAGGTGGTCGAGGGACATCTACACAGAACACAGCGCCAGACGTCGGCAATACCAGGAGGGATGAGCTGGAGTGCTGATGAGCGACACAGGAAAGTAAATGAAATATTTTCCTCATAGACTGT
The DNA here is from genome assembly GCF_003597395.2 of Chelonoidis abingdonii. Taxonomy (NCBI): domain Eukaryota; kingdom Metazoa; phylum Chordata; order Testudines; family Testudinidae; genus Chelonoidis; species Chelonoidis abingdonii. The sequence goes on from NC_133784.1 coordinate 868,542, forward strand.
ATTTTCTAAATGGACAACCAACCTAATTTTCAGTTACTGAGGGACAATCTCCACTTATTGATACATTTTGCTTTCCACAACCAAATCTCTGTACAACTTTCCATGAGTGATGTACTTGAGTAATATCTAAACCGCATTGTTAAATCTATTCACCTAAATTTGGATTATTGAGGATTATGCACTATATGTATCTTATAACTTTAAAAACAAACTTTGTATTTGTGAATAATCTAATCACTATACCCCAGATGTACAGACATTCTTTTCTCAACCTATGTATTATGTAATTTTTCTAACATTAGCTTTAATAAAATTTTTACATGCATATCAAATGAAGTTCTTAAGTTCAACCTATATAGTTTGTTAAACACACACACAAAAACTACACTGAAATAACATTAAGGTTGGAAAGTCAAGCCCTCCTTAGGAGTTAGAAAATGCCAGAATTAAGAGCATTCCTTGCTTCTAGATGTATATTTTTGCATTGGCTCTACTAAAAAGCATGTTATTTGAATGAGATCAGCTCACCAAATGATCCACATTGCTGTGTACGACTGCCCTATCCTCACCATTATTTACCACTTCACCAATCTTGGCATCACCTACAAATTTTAATCAGCAGAGATTTTATATTTACTTCCAGATCATTGATAAAAATGTTGATCACTGTCAGGCCTACTACTAATCCCTGCAGAACCCCTAGAAACACTCCCATCCAATGATGATTCCCCACTGATGACTACTTTTTGAGATCTGCCAGTTAATGTGTGCTTAATCGATACTGCACAGTGCTACTTTTCTTAATCGGAATGTTGTAAAGCATAAGGGAAACACCTTGCAAAAGTCTAAATATAATACTGTGACGAACTGGGAATGTTCTTAATGTTTTCTCTGAATATGGTGTTGGTGCCTCAGGTTCTCCTATGCAGTTCTTAAGTATCTAGGGGGTGTGATAAGGGTGTATGGTGCTGCAGAGCAAAGGGCCAGTGCACCTAAATGCCTGACACTCTGTCTCCTAGCAACTGATGGCCTGGGCCCTTCCTCTACAAAGATGCCAGCTGAAGGTGTTGGAGACAGAGAGATCAGGTGACCTCCTGGCCCAGAAAAGAGACAAAGCCCAGAGAATGAGGGGCTGGAGGGGGTTTTCCAGTTTTTGGAAGCTGGCCGGAAAGAGAAAGGGATGCCTCAACAGGGCTTGGGCTTCCCAACAGGGCTGTGGCCTCCCTGGGGCCCCCAGATGGACCTAACTAAAGGGGGTCCTGCTGTCTGTGCCTGCAAGACCTGTCTTGGACTGTATTCCTGTCATCCAAATAAACCTTCTGCTTTACTGGCTGGCTGAGAGTCATGGTGAATCGCAGGAAGCCAATGGTGCAGGGCCTTGTGTTCCCCCACACTCCGTGACAAATGCATCTACCTTTTAGTATATTATAGTTACCTTTATCAACCAAACTTGTAATCTACTGAAAGAATGAAATCAGGTTTGTTTGACAAGACCTGTTTTCCATAAAACCATGTTAGTCGGCATTGATTATATTCCTATCCTTTAGCAATTAAAATCATATCAGCTTTTTCATTATTTTCTCCAAGATTTATATCAGGCTAACTGGCCTATAGTTACCTGGGTCATCCCGCTTGTCCTTTTGAATATTGGCAAAACGTTAGCATTATTCCAGTCTTCTTGAATTTCCCAGTATTCCAAGATTTATTAAAAATGAATATCAGTAGGCCAGAAAACTCCTTGGTGCAAGTTATTCAGGCCTACTGATTTTAAAATGTTTACACATACCAGATTGTTTAACATCCTGCATGGTTACTATTGGACTGGAAAGTACTTCAACACTCTCATGTAATACGAACACATTATCCTACTTTTTTCCAATTATAGAACAGAAATGCTTACTGAACACTTCTGCCTTTTCTGCATTATTATTAAAATTACCATCTCCATCTAATAATGAGACTATACCATTGCTAGTATTTCTTTTGCTTCTCATGTACTTAAACTCCTCATTGTCCTTAGTCCTGCCAGCCATGGCTTTTTCCCTAATGTCTTTAGCTTCCCTCATCAATTTTGTACACATCATAGTCAGGGCTGTGTAGTAAATGTGGCTGCCTGTGAGATTCCCTGCCTCACTTGTTGCAGAAGTTTGAAAGCACATAGTGACTGAGACAGATAATGGCAGGAAGAGAAAGGATGGTCTCCTGGTTAATGTAGTTGAATGCTACCCTGTGAAACTGGATTCTAACCCTGTCTTTGCCACAGAGTTCCCATGTGATTCTGGGCAAGTCACTTATACCAGGCTTTTCAGAGGCGGTATTAATTTTATGTTCCTCATTTTCTGGGACTTGAAACTTGAGACTCCAGGACTCAGCACTCACAGCCGCAACTAAAGTCTCTTGTTGTGCAGCTGTGCTTTGAACAAAAAGTGGCATAAAATGCTAAGTACTCCAAAAATTTAAATCAGGTCCTAGATATCTCAGCTTGGGCACCCAAGATTTGAGGACACTTTTGAATGGAATCTCTCTGGACATCTGTTCCTCATCTGTACACTGTGGATCATATTGTCTCATCTCAAAGGAGTATTACATAAGTAACTTCATTAAGGTCAGTAAAACATTTGGATGCTAAAATAATGAATTCCACAGAAGTGCCTATGAAGAAATTAATAATTCTGTCTTCAGAGCAGGGTTTGGGCTAGTGGGGCCACTAGATGATTGAGGTGCTAAAGGAGCACTCAAGGAAGGTAACGCCATTGCAGAGAAACTAAATGAATTCTTTGCTTCAGTCTTCACTACAGAGGATGTGAGGGAGATTCTCACACCTGAGACATTCTTTTTAGGTGACAAAATCTGATGAACTGTCTCAGACTGAGGAGTCATTATCGGAGGTTTTGGAACAAATTGATAAATTAAACAGTAATAAATTACCAGGACCAGATGGTATTCACCCAAGATTACTGAAGGAACTCAAATGTGAAATTGCAGAACTAACAACTGTGGTATGTAACCTATCATTTAAATCAGCTTCTATACCAGATGATGGGAGGATAGCTAATATGACACCAATTTTTAAAAAGGCTTCAGAGGTTATCATGAAAATTACGAGCCAGTAAGCATAACTTCAGTGTCATGCAAATTGGCTGAAATTATAATAAAGAACAAAATTATCAGGCACATAGACAAATCATATTTGTCGAGGAACATTTTTTTAAAGGGAAATCATGCCTCATCAATCTACTAGTATTCTTTAAGGGAGTCAACAAACATATGGACAAGGGTGATCCAGTAGACATAATGTACTTAGACCTTCAGAAAGCCTTTGACAAGGTCCCTCATCAAAGTCTCTTATGCAAAGTAAGCTATCACGGGATAAGAGGGAAGGTCCTCTCATGGATCAGTAACTGGTTAAAAGACAAGAAACAAAGGGTAGGAATATATGGTCAGCATTTAGAATGGAGAGAGGTAAATAGTGATGTCCCTCAGTTATCTTTACTGGAACCAGAAAAAAGTCAGATGAAATTCAATGCTGATAAATGCAAAGTAATGCTCACTGGAAAACATAATCCTAACTATACAGTCAAAATTATGGAGTCTAAATTAACTGTTCCCATTCAAGAAAGATCTTGGAGTCATTGTGGAGAGTTCTTCATCCACTCAATGTGCAGCAGCAGTCAAAAAAGCAAACAGTGTTAGGAATCATTAGGAAAGAGATAGATAACAAGGCAGAAAGTATCATGTCTCTATATAAATCATGGTACGCCCACATCTTGAATACTGTGTGCCGATCTGGTCACCCCAACTCAAAAAAATATATATTGGAATTGGAAAAGGTACAGAAAAGGGAAAACTAAAGGAGTGGGAGTATGGAACAGCTTCTATACGAGGAGAGATTAAAAAGACAGATTTTTCATCTTGCAAAAGAAACAACTAAAAAAGGATGTGATAGAGCTCTATAAAATCATGACTGGTGTAGAAAAAGTCAATAAGGAACTATTTACTCCTTCACACAAGAACTAGTGATCACCAAATGAAATTAATAGGCAGCAGGTTTAAAACAAATAAAAGGAAGTATTTCTTCACACAACGCAAAGTCAACCTGTGGAACTCTTTGCCAAAGGATGTTGTGAAGGCAAAAACTATAACAGGGTTCAAAAAAGAACTAAAGTTCATGGAGGATAGGACCATCAATGACTATTAGCCAGGATGGGCAAGGTGCAACACCACATGGACACATGTGGACTGAGGGCTTGTCTCCACTACCTGGGAGATCCAGCAGGGATCAATTTAGCAGGTCTAGTGAAAACCCAGTAGATTGATGGCATAGCACTCTCCAGTCAACCCCAGTACTCCAGCTCTCCAAGAAGAGTAAGGGAAGTCAACCGGAGGGCGTATCCTGTCGACTCAGCATCATGAAGACACTAGGGTAAGAAGACCTAAACTACATTGATTCCAGTTAAGTTATTCACATAGCTGGAGTACAGTAATTTAGGTCAACTTACCCTTGTAATGAAAACAAGCCCTGAGTGTGCCTAGCATTGGTTTGCCAGAAGCTGGGAGTAGACGACAAGAGATAGATCACTTGATGACTGTCTGTTCTGTTCATTCCCTCTGAAGCACCTGGCATTGCCCACTGTCATCAGACAGGATACTGGGCTAAATGGACCATTGGTCTGACCCAGTATGGCCATTCTTATGTTCTTGAATAGTGTACAGTAAATAAGGTCTGGGGCTAGGGTGACCAGATGTCCCGATTTTATAGGGACACTCTAGATTTTGGCGTCTTTTTCTTATATAAGCTCCTATTACACTCCACCCACTGTCCAGGTTTTTCACACTTGCTGTCTGGTCACCCTATCTGAGGCACACATTGAACAAAGGATGAGAAAAAAATATTGAATAGCTGCTCATTCAGTGAGCACCCCCATCCTGTGCACTGAGTGAGGCAAGGGTCCTGTCAAAAAATAGTATGTGATCATGTTAATAAAGATTATCATAATGCATATATACAAGCAGGCTGAATTAAGGTCGTACCAACAACCTTATTTCTGGCTTTTCCTAACTGCTGAGGGCTTCACTTTGCAACCATAAGTGTTCTTTTAATGTAATTCTGTGTGTGTTCCTGTAAACATACACACTTCTCTCTCTCTGTCTCTCTCTCTAGATACAAAATCTCTTGGTATATGTATAGAGAGAGACAAAGTGTATGTGTATACACACACACACACGGCACGATGTAAAAGAGGGAGCTCAAAAAGAACACGCATTATGCTTTTTCAACTCCCCCTTTTACATGGTGCCATATGTGAGAGTTTTGTTAATTATGTTTAAAAATAAATACAAAAGAGATAAGTGACTGACTTTTTAAATATTGTTTGTTCTTTCAAAGTAAGATGCTACATGAATCTCTGTTTTTCTATGTTTAATGTACCACAAGTAATATCTCACTGCGGCAGGTCTCACAGCTCTGGGGTTACAATGTGTCATTAGAGGTGGTTTTGGAACAAATTGATAAACTAAACAGTAATAAGTCTCCAGGACCTGATGATATTCACCCAAGAGTTCTGAAGGAACTCAAATATGAAATTGCAGGACTACTAACTGTCATCTGTAACCTATCATTTAAA